>NC_141164.1:377500-405000 GCF_053477565.2 Lygodium microphyllum
AGAAAGAGGGGAGGAGCACGAAGGCTCAAGAGTTTACGGGGAGAAAAAGAAAACGACAAATGGGGATGGGATGAGGGCATGCTTTCGTTTCCCATCGTGGACAAAGCTGCACACGAGCATGTGCATCGGCCATCGCCACCACCATGCACGAGGCGTGCTCTGCGTTGTCTTGTCTGCCACATTCTGAGCTCGTGTTGAGTCGAAAAACGATGGAGATGCTCATGCATTCCACCATTTTGCGTCAACAAGAGCCCATCATGAGGTGTACTCAACCCCACCGGGAACAAGCCCCGCCGACGAAGAAGCACCTCGATCACATCGTTCCATCGGTTTCGGTCCATCCGTATCGATACAAGCCGCACAATATTCACGACAAGATTCGCCGTTAGCATTGAGAACCATGGAGCTTGAACACGATCTCGCCACCAATGAGACACGTGTTCAAGGCACCGCACTTCGCTCCTCACCGCCTAGTGGGCACATGTTGACTGCCATGACGCAATGTCCTCGCAAGGATCACCACAAGTCGCTTGAGCCTAACCGTTCGACGGGGGGTACATGGCATTTGCTCACGAGACAATCCTCGCGGACAAGACGGATGCGGGAACCATACGTCAAACCTCTCCCTCTCTTGGATCTCCAAGGAGTGTTTTGATGGAGCAAGCACCACTACCATCATAGGTGCTGTGACAAACTCCAAAAACCACCATAACATGCCTCGGCACCATAACATATCATAACATGGCATATCACACCCCTTGGGCCTCAACATGGCACCATAACACGACATATCACCATAACGTGACATGGTTCCCTAACATAACACGGCACGGTTTCTCAACTCAGCACGACGCCTGAGTGCGACACGGCACGGTAACGCAACACGGTTCCATAGTCCACCATGGCATCTCCCCCGATGGGCAAGGAGCTTTTCCTCAAGGCACTTGAAAGTTTCTAGTGCTTACGCAAGGGCTCATGCATGAAACCCTTCACTTCGGGCCAACACCCACTCACCTCTCACCCCATAAAAAAGACTACCCATCCCCCTCACTTGCACTCACCATCTCCACTCACCTATTCCTGGGGGAAGCTCCGAGCCACTTAACCATGCCCAAGCGACACGCACAATGGCCCCACGCCGCGATGCGCCCAAGGAGAGCCAAGCCTTGAGTAGGGTACCTCCCCTATACACACCCCCCCTACAAAAAACTCGAAGCCCACTTCGAGTTGAGTAGGTACTAAGAGTTTGTTATTTACAAGAATAAACCCAACCCTCTTACCTAGCTTCAAGAAAGTGAAGGTAACTATACGAATGCCCCTACATAGTTATGCTCTCAAGTATACTTACAAGCTGCCTTGTGACGCTTCCACCTGGTTGGATCTTCCCAATGCTAAAGTGTGGTGTTGTCGTCGCAAGCTCTTTCTTTAGTTGGGCTCTTAGTAGCCAGATTATCCGATGAAGCCTGGTTGGAGGATGTCGTGGTGATGCGCTGTAAGGCCACGTACCTCTTCGCTCTTCTTGCTCTATCCATTGCTCCAGCGTGGAGTAGTCCACCACCCCGCGCCTTAGTTCTTCGTGGAATGCATGGGGTATTGGACTTTGCGGCTCCTTCAGCAGTAGATCGTCTCTTTGCAAAAGTGGTGTGTCGCCTTGCGCGGAGCGTCGGATCCCACTTAGCCGCACCATCCTTTGTCTTTTTGTTCCTTGTTGAAGTGCCCTGTCTGGCACGGGTCTTCAGGAGTTTTCCTGCAAAGCGCTTAGATTTTACCTATGAACTTGCATGTCGGCGCGCTCTCCTCGCAAGGTCCATTGTCCCTGCGTGTGTTACCCTTCTTCTTTTTGAGCCCTCTTTCGCCAAATCCGACTTAGCCGTACACGCCTGTCGAAGCCTTCTATGTTGGCCCTCTCTGGCCTGATTTATCTCAGTGATGCACAAATAAATGCAGAGGCCATTGCTACAAGGTTGCCATACTGTGCCGGCTTGCACTAAGAGGCCATGCTTGGACAGATTGAGCTGGGTCACCTGCATGTAAGTTAGATGGACTTGATGAAAGCCATCAAACCGTCTAGCTTGTAGCGCGAGGGCCATCTCTCTCACTGTGTCCACCTCGAAATTGCCCCAAACAGCCTGATTTTACAAGTACAGAATAGCTTGCACAAGTCGAAACGCGGGGTTGCTGCATACCGTCTTTCCCTCACCACCAAGTCCATTTCTTTGGCTGTCAGCGTTGACCTTCTCCCGCCGAGATAAAACTTATAGGCACATGTTGGGGCCAAGCCTTCACACTTGGCCTCGGCAGATGAGTTAGGCTCCTTGTTGAGCCGAATCTATCTTTGATCCTCAGGAGGGTGAAGCCTTCGTGCAACTTGCTCGGCTCGATCATGAAGCCATCCAACCACGATGATGTCACCAAGCAGGTTGCAACCCTTTGGCCTTGAGACCGGAATGGGCTTGAACGTGCAAGTAGACTTCAAGTTTGAAGTGGACTCCTTGAAAGACACTCTCATCCGAAGTACAAGGTCCCCAACCTCGTGCACCTTCGCAACTTGAGTCCCATTCCAGAAGATCCACTCACCGCTATCTGTCCACATGAGGGGCACCCCAGTACCCCTATCTTCTTTGCTACATGAGGGCTTGCTTCCCTCGTAATTAGCCACTTGAGCACAATCTTTGACCGCATCAGTTTTGTAAGAGAATACCTGCAGCTCATTGCTGATGCTTACATGCCTTCCCTTGCTAGCTGACTTGGTTTGTTGGAGCTCCGGGATCGACTCTGCTGTCTCACCCTTCGCCTTGTGTCTTGAAGTCTCATCAGATTTGGCCCACTCCCCAGTGTGGGTTTTGTTCTTTGTCCTCTTCTCTGCTTTGCTCCACTCCTTTCCATCCTCGTCCACCACTGCGTGGTTTCCTGTCTCCTCTGCTCTGCACTCAGCCATTTCTTTATCCTCGCGGCTTACGAGTACTATGCCTTCTCCATTTCTTTCTCCACACATGGCCGTTTCTTTATCCTCGCAGCTCACGAGTCTTCTGCCTTCTCCTCCACTCTCCACTCCACACACAGCCGTTTCTTTATCCTCGCGGCTCATGAGTACTCTGCCTTCTTCCTCATCCCTTTCTCCACACACGGCCGTTTCTTTATCCTCGCGGCTCACGAGTATTACGCCTTCTCCATCCTCTGCTCCACACACGGCCATTTCTTTATCCTTGCGGCTCACGAGTATTATGCCTTCTCCATTCTTCGCTCCACATCTGGCCGTTTCTTTATCCTTGCGGCTCACGAGTATTGTGCCTTTTCCACTCCTTTCTCCACATGCGGCCATTTCTTTATCCTCGTGGCTCACGAGTATCCTGCCTTCAACTCCATCCCTTTCTCCACACACGTCCGTTTCTTTATCCTCGCCGCTCATGAGCTTGTCCTGTTTGGCCATTCGTTTAGACTCTGGCTCACGAGTTCTTCCACAAGATCATCATTTTTGGCCATTCATTTATACTCGTGGCTCACGAGTTCTTCCAAAGTTGGCCATTCGGCCTCTTCATTCACTAAAAGGGCCTCTAGCCCCATTCCGCTCCTTTTCACTTTCCCTCCCATCTCTTCAACAACATAGTTGGGCTCAACCCGCTCTTCAGTACCAAACGGTTCCACCTGTCCCGGCTTGTTTATACTCCCCCCAGGTACGGGAGTTTCAATTCTTGTCGCGATTTCTTTATCCTCCCTCTAGGTACAGGAGTCTTCCTCTTCATCCCCGCCAACATCTTCAATCTCCTCATCACCCAATCCATCCGACTTACCTTCCAAAGAATCATCTGTTTGGGGCTCGGCATCCTTTGCCTCATCCCCATTGAGCACTCTTCTAGAACCACCCCTTCCGGTAATAGATTTGACCCGCATGTCGTCTTCTCTTCTGCGCACTCCTCCACCAACACTCCATCAAACACAAAACTAGACTCATTTGCCCATACTGGTTGCATTGGATAAAATATGTGGTCATCCTCTTCATAATATGGCCCGTAGGCCTCCTCATTTCCACCTCGCCACTCTTTTGCATCCGCTTCATATCCTGGTTCAAAAGGTTGATCATAATAGTCTTGACAATAGCTGTCTTTCTCTTCACAGGTTGACCTTTCATGTGCATACTTGGCCTCATACTCTGGATCAAACGATTGTTCTCCATAGCCTTCCAACTGTTGTCTTCTATCTTCCCACGTGTAGTCCTCGTATCTAGCACACTGACCCTCAAAAGACTCATCGTACAAGTAGCTTCCTTCAGGTTGGTCACAATGATCGTGGTATGGTGCATTTGCCACCCACTCTTCCCTTTCACCCCAGTGACTACCTTCACACCCTTCTTCCCATGTGTAGTTTTTGTATCTAGCATACTGATCTTCGAAAGGCTCCTCATACATGCAGGTTTCTACAGGTTCGTCACAATGATCGTGGCATGGCACATTTGCCACCCACTCTTCTCTTTCATCCCAGTGACTCCCTTCACACCCTTCTTCCATCACTGCATCATCAAACTGGCCTGAATCTTCATCTAGTATGGCCCTCTCTCTTTCCCTTTGGTTTGCTTCTTCCATTATCTGTTCATGGATTTTCCGTTCGGCCTCCCAATCTATTTCCTCACCTAATCATAGCTCCTGTTCATATGTATCTGGTTTTCCGGCCTCTGAATCTTCATCTCTCGATTCGCTTAAATGCACTACATTGTTCTCCACTCAGTTTTCCACTAGATAATGCCTCTTTTGCCATAGCCAACTGACTTTCCACGATAGCATAGTCAACATTGTCTCCTCCATCATCCCTCATCTTACTCTTACTACTAGAATTCTTCTTTTGAGCACATGACTTTTCTTGAGTTACTTGAGGTTTTACAGCTTTACACTTTCCATCTGACATATTACCACTAAGATTTGTCTTTTGAATACATGGCTTCGCTTGAACTACTTGGGATTTCGCAGCTTTTCCTTTTTCATCTGGCATCTTGTCTCCAGCTACCCCCTCCCCGTACTCTTCAATAATTTCCATTCTTAACTCCCACTCTATGAGTAACAAATCAATTCTTGTATTGCTTCTATGTTCTTCAACCCATTCATTGATTTTTTCATTCAACGCTCGAAGTAGTGTTTTGATGTCGCTTTGTTTGTCTCTCACTCTAGCCAATCTGTTTTCCAAATCACGCTCTTCTTCTTTAGAAAAAATGTACCCTTTCTGCACCCAATTCAACTTTGTAGCCCATAAAATTCTCTGTTCATCTTCGCAATCAAACCACTGAGCCAAAACCTTGTTTTTTGAAGCATACAAATTTTCAATCCTCAGCTTCTCATCTTCGTTACGTGCTTTTTCTTCTTCTTTTTGGTCATTTTTCACTTTCTTCCCACTTTCTTGCTTTTTCCCATTTATTGAATTTTTAATGAATTTTTGAAATTTTTATGAAATTTTTATGATTTTTTCGATTTTTTTCTGAATTTTTGCATTTTTTGACCCTCCCCCGCCTCAAGACGTCTCCCATGCGTCACAGGGGTCCTGCTCTGATACCAAGTGTGACGAACTCCAAAAACCACCATAACATGCCTCGGCACCATAACACAGCATAACATGGCATATCACGCCCCTTGGGCCTCAACATGGCACCATAACAAGACATATCACCATAACGCGACATGGTTCCCCAACATAACACGGCACGGTTTCTCAACTCAGCACGGCGCCTTAGCGCGATACGGCACGGTAACGCGACACGGTTCCACAGTCCACCATGACATCTCCCCCCGACGGGCAAGGAGCTTTTCCTCAAGACACTTGAAAGTTTCTAGTGCTTACGCAAGGGCTCATGCATGAAACTCTTCACTTCGGGCCAACACCCCACTCACCTCTCGCCCCATGAAAAAGACTACCCATCCCCCTCACTGTCACTGTTTGCACTCACCATCCCCACTCACCTACTCCTGGGGGAAGCCCCGAGCAACTTAACCATGCCCAAGCGACACGCACAACGGCCCCACGCCGCGACGCGCCCAAGGAGAGCCAAGCCTCAAGTAGGGTACCTCCCCTATTGGTGCAATCAGCTCCAACGGCAAGGCATACCTACAAAGCCTGAAATTTCTTGGGGGGAGGGGGGGGGAGGGCGCGTCGCGACATGGCGTGGTGCGTGTTGAGGGGGGAAGGGGGGGGCCGAATTTTGGAGGGATGGGGGGCCAAAATTTTGGAGGGGGGGGATGTATGTGTTGAGGGGGGAAGGGGGGGGCAAATTTTGGAGGGGGGGCTGAATTTTTGGGGGGGGGGGGGGGGGAGGCCGCGTCGCAACATGGCGTGGTGTGTGTTGAAGGGGGGGGGGGGGGAATTTTGGAGGGGGGAGCGTCGAGACATGGTGTGGTGTGTGTTGAGGGGGGAAGAAGCGGGCACGTCGCCTTGTGTCATATCATGGGGTGGGGAGGGGAGGGGGGGAATGTCACGTCATGTTGGGGACGGGGAGGGGGCACGTCGCGTCGTGTCGTGTCAGGCGGGGGAGGGGGGGATGTCATTATATGATGGGGAGGGGGAGGGGGGGCGCGGCGCGTCATGTCACGTCATGTCATGGGGGGGCGCGAGGGGGGGATGTCATGTTATGTTGGGGAGGGGGGTGGGTGCGTCGCGTCATGTCATGGGGGGGGATGTCATGGTATGTTGGGGAGGGGGTGCGTCGCGTCGTGTCGTGGCATGGGGGGGGAGGGGGCATCACGACATGGTGGGTGGGTGGGTGTGTTGAGGGGAGGGGGCGTCCCATCATGGTGGGTGGGTGTGTGTGTTGAGGGGAGGGGGGCACGTCGCGTCGTGTCATGTCATGGGATGGGGGGGGAGGGGGGAGGATGCCATGTTATTTTGGGGAGAGGGAGGGGGGCCCGTCACATCGTGTCCTGTCATGGTGTGGGGGGGGGATGTCATGTCATGTTGGGGAGGGGAAGGGGGGTGCGCTGCATCGTGTCGTGGCATGGGGGCTGGGGGGGGAGGGGGATGTCATGTTATGTTAGGGAGAGGGAGGGGGGCACGTCGCGTCCTGTCGTGTCATGGAGGGGGGGGATGTCATGTTATATTGGGGAGGGAGAGGGGGGCGCGTCGCGTCCTGTCATGGGGGGGACGGGGGGGGATGTCATGTTATGTTGGGGAGGGGGAGAGGGGCGCGTCGCGTCGTGTCGTGATGTGTCGAGGGGGGGAGGGGGGATGTCATGTTATGTTAGGGAGGGGGCCGCGTCGCGTCGCATCGTGTCATGGGGGGGGATGTCATGTCATGTTGGGGAGGGGGAGGGGGAGGCGTTGCATCGTGTCATGTCGTGTCATGGCGGGGGAGGGGGGATGTCATGTTATGTTGGGGAGGGGGTGGGCACGTCACGTCATGTCATGGGGGGGGATGCCATGTTATGTTGGGTTGGGGGAGAGGGGCGCGTTGCGTCGTGTCGTGTCATGGGGGAGGGGGCGCATCACGACATGGTATGGTGTGTGTTGAGGGGGGAAGGGGGGGCCGAATTTTCAAGGGGGGGATGTCATGTTATGTTGGGGAGGGGAGGGGGAGGGGGGCGAGTCAGCGCGTCGCATCGCGTCCTATCGTGTCATGGGGGGGGAAAGGGGGGGATGTCATGTTATGTTAGGGAGGGGGGCGCATCGCATCGCATCGTGTCATGGGGAGGGATGTCATGTCATGTTGGGGAGGGAGAGGGAGAGGGGGAGGGGGACGCGTCACGTCGTGTCGTGTCATCTCATGGGGGGGAGGGGGGATGTCATGTTATGTTGGGGAGGGGGGCAGGCACGTCGCGTCGTGTCATGGGGGGGATGTCATGTTATGTTGGGTTGGGGGACGGGGGCGCATCGCGTCGTGTCGTGTCATGGGGGGGTAATGTCATGGGGGGGCGTGTCATGACATGGTGTGGTGTGTGTTGTGGGGGGAAGGGGGGGCGAATTTCGGAGTGGGGGAGGGCGCGTCGCGACATGGTGTGGTGTGTGTTGGGGGGGGAGGGGGCGTCATGGTGGGTGGGGGTGTGTGTTAAGGGGAGGGGGGCATGTCGCATCGTGTCATGTCATGGGGCGGGGGGGGGGATGTCATGGGGGGGAGGGGGACGCATCGCGACATGGTGTGGTGTGTGTTGAGGGGGGAAGGGGGGGGCCGAATTTTGGAAAGGGGGGGGAGGGCTCATCGCGACATGGTGTGCTGTGTGTTGGGGGGGGGGCATCATGGTGGGTGGGTGTGTGTGTTAAGGGGAGGGGGGCACGTCGCGTCGTGTCATGTCATGGGGCGGGGGGGGATGTCATGGGGGGAGTGCCGCGTCGCGACATGGTAGGTGTGTGTTGAGGGGGGAAGGGGGGGCCGAATTTTGGAGGGGGGGAGGGCACGTCGCGACATGGTATGGTGTGTGTTGGGGGGGGGCACCTCCAGGTGGGTGGGTGTTTGTGTTAAGGGGAGGAGGGCACATCGCGTCGTGTCATGTCATGGGGCGGGGGGGGAGGGGAGATGTCACATCATGTTGGGGAGGGGGAGGGGGCGCGTCGCGTCTTGTCGTGTCAGGGGGGGATGTCATGATATGTTGGGGAGGGGGAGGGGGGGCGGTGCATCACGTCGTGTCATGGGCGGGGGGGGGCTCGAGGCGGGGATGTCATGTTATGTTGGGGAGGGGGAGAGGCGCGTCGCGTCATGTCATGGGGGGGGAGGGGAGATGTCATGTTATATTGGGGAGGGGGCGTGTCTCGTCGTGTCGTGGCATGGGGGGGCAGAGCGGGCGGGGATGTCATGTTATGTTTGGGAGAGGGAGGGGGGCACATCGTGTCGTGTCGTGTCATGGAGGGGGGAGATTTCATGTTATGTTGGGGAGGGGGAGGGGGGCGCGTCGCGTCGTGTCATGGGGGGGACGGGGGGGATGTCATGTTATGTTGGGGAGGGGGAGGGGGGCGCGTCACGTTGCATCGCGTCGTGTCGTGTCATGTCATGGGGGAGGAAGGGGGGATATCATGTTATGTTGGGGAGGGGGGCGCGTCGCGTCGCATCGTGTCATAGGGGGGGATGTCATGTCATGTTGGGGAGGGGGAGGGGGACGCGTCGCGTCGTGTCATGTCGTGTCATGGGGGGGAGGGGGGGATGTCATGTTATGTTGGGGAGGGGGCGGGCACGTCGCGTCGTGTCATGGTCAGGATGTCATGTTATGTTAGGTTGGGGGAGGGGGGCGGGTCCCGTCGTGTCATGCCGTGTCATGGGGGGGTGATGTCATGGGGGGGGCACATCGCGACATGGTGTGGTGTGTGTTAAGGGGGGAAGGGGGGGCCGAATTTTGGAGGGGGGGAGGGCGCGTCGCGACATGGTGTGGTGTGTGTTGGGGGGGGGGAGGGGGCGTGATGGTGGGTGGGGGTGTTTGTTAAGGGGAGGGGGGCATGTCACGTCGTGTCATGTCATGGGGCGGGGGGGGATGTCATGGGGGGGTGCGCATCCCAACATGGTGTGGTGTGTGTTGAGGGGGGAAGGGGGGGCCAAACTTTGGAGGGGGGAGAGGGCGCGTCGCGACATGGTGTGGTGTGTGTTGGGGGGGGTGTCATGGTGGGTGGGTGTGTGTGTTAAGGGGAGGGGGACACATCGCGTCGTGTCATGTCATGGGGCGGGGGGGGCCGCATCACCACATGGTGTGGTGTGTGTTGAGGGGGGAAGGGGGCGAGCGGAATTTCGGAGGGGGGAGGGTGCGTCGCGACATGGTGTGGTGTGTGTTGGGGGGGGGGGCTCATGGTGGGTGGGTGTGTGTGTTAAGGGGAGGGGGGCACATCGCGTCGTGTCATGTCATGGGGCGGGGGGGAGGGGGGGATGTCACGTCATGTTGGGGAGGGGGAGCCTCGTGTCGTGTCGTGTTAGGGGGGATGTCATGATATGTTGGGGAGGGGGAGGGGGAGGGGAGGGCAGCGCATCATGTTGTGTCATGCGGGGGGGGCTCGAGGGGGCGATGTCATGTTATGTTGGGGAGGGGGCAGGCGCGTCGCGTCATGTCATGGGGGAGGGGGGGATGTCATGTTATGTTGGGGAGGGGGGGTTGTCGCGTTGTGTCATGGCATGGGGGGGAGGGGGCGTTGCGACATGGTGGGTGGGTGTGTGAGTTGAGGGAAGCGGGGGGAAGGGCGCGTTGCGACATGCTCTGGTGTGTGTTGAGGGGGGAGTGGGGGGGGCGTCGCGTCGTGTCATATCATGGGGAGGGGGGGAGGGGGGAGGATGCCATGTTATGTTGGGGAGGGGGAGGGGGCTGCGTCGCGTCATGTTCTGTCATGGGGTGGGAGGGGGAATGTCATGTCATGTTGGGGAGGGGAAGGGGGGCGTGGTGCGTCATGTCGTGTCATGGGGAGAGGGGGGATGCCATGTTATGTTGGGGAGGGGGTTGGGTTGCGCATCGCGTCACGTCATGGGGGGGGAGGGGGGATGTCATGTTATGTTGGGGAGGAAGGCATGTCGCGTCGTGTCGTGGCATGGGGGGGGCGGGCGTTGCGACATGGTGGGCGGGTGTGTGTGTTGAGGGAAGCCGGGGGGGAGGGGAGGGCATGTCGCGACATGGTGTGGTGTGTGTTGAGGGGGGAGAGGGGGGGCGTCGCGTCGTGTCATGTCATGGGGAGGGGGGGAGGGGGGAGGATGCCATGTTATGTTGGGGAGGGGGCGAGGGGGATGTCATGTCATGTTGGAGTCGCATCGTGTCATGTCATGTCATGGGGGGGGAGGGGGGGATGTCATGTTATGTTGGGGAGGGGGAGGGGGGCACGGCGCGTCACATCGTGTCATTGGGGGCGGGGGGGATGTCATGTTATGTTGGGGAGGGGGCGGGCACGTCGCATCGTGTCATGGGGGGGGCGCGTCGCGATATGTTGTGGTGTGTGTTGAGGGGGGAAGGGGGGGCCAAATTTCGGAGGGGGGCAGGGCACGTCGCGACATGGTGTGGTGTGTGTTGAGGGGGGGCGTCATGGTTGGTGGGTGTGTGTGTTAAGGGGAGGGGGGCACGTCGTGTCGTGTCATGTCATGGGGCGGGGGGGAGGGGGGGATGTCACGCCATGTTGGGGAGGGGGAGGGGGGCGCGTCACATCGTGTCATGTCAAGGGGGGAGGGGGGATGTCATGATATGTTGGGGAGGGGGAGGGGGGCGCGGCGCATCACATTGTGTCATGGGGGGGGGCACGAGGGGGGGATGTCATGTTATGTTGGGGAGGGGGGCGGGCGCATCGTGTCATGTCATGGGGGGGGAGGGGGGATGGTATGTTATGTTGGGGAGGGGGCGCGTCACGTCGTGTCATGGCAAGGGGGGGGAGAGGGCATCGCAACATGGTGGGTGGGTGTGTGTGTTGAGGGGGGGAGGGCACGTCGCGACATGGTGTGGTGTGTGTTGAGGGAGGAGGGGGGCGTTGCGTCATGGTGGGCGGGTGTGTGTGTTGAGGGGAGGGTAGCACGTCGCATTGTGTCATGTCATGGGGGAGGAGGGGGGAGGAGTCCCCCCCTTCCCCCCACGACATGGCAACCCCCTGAAAAAACCTCGCTTCATCCATCCCACCCCACCTCACCTCAAAAAGCCATGCTCACTCACCTCACCCCCCGACGATATGGCACACCTTCATCCCCCCCCACCTCTCAAAAAACCCCCAACCCATCCCCACCTCACCTCATCCCACCCCACCCCACCTCGCCTTACCCCCCCATGACATGGCGCACCTTCCCCCCCTAAGAAAACCCCACTCCACCCAACCCCCTGCCCCCCCACGACATGGCACAACCCCACCCCACCTCATCTCCCCACAACATGGCACACCCATATTCCCCCCCTCCCCCCAACCTCTTAAAAAACCCCCACCCCACCCCACCTCACCTCAACTCAAAAAACCCCCACTCAACGCACCCCACCTCACCCACCCCCCCCAAAAAACCCCACTCCACAACACTCCACTTCACCTCACCCCCCCAAGACATGGCGCAAACCCCCCTCCCCCAAAAGAAAACCCGCTCCACCCATCCCACCCCACCTAACCTCAAAAAACCCCGCTCAACCCACCTCAACCCGCCACGACATATCACACCCTCATCGCCTCCCCCCCTTTCCCCAAAAAAACCCGATCCATCCATCCCAACCCACCTAACCTCAAAAAACCCCGCTCAACCCTCCATGACACATCACACCGTGATCGCCTCCCCCCCCACCCACCCCACCCTACCTCACCTCCCCTCAAAAAACGTTGCTCAACCCACCCCCCAAAAAACTTCACTCCACCCTAAACCCCCCTCCCACCTCACCTCACCCCCCCATGACATGGTGCATCTTCCCCCTAAGAAAACCCCGCTCCACCCAACCCTCGGGCCTCCCCCCCAAAACACCTCACACCACCCCACCCCACCTCACCTCACCCCCCCACGACGTGGTGCACCTTCCCCATAAGAAAACCCCGCTCCACCCAACCCCCCGCCCTCCCCCCCCAAACACCTCACACCACCCCACCCCACCCCACCCCCCCATGATGTGGTGTACCTTCCCCCTAAGAAAACCCCACTCCACCCAACCCCCCGCGCCCCCCCAAAAAAAAAACCCCACTCTACCCAAGACCGTCATCCCAAAAAAAAAACCCACTCCACCCAAGTCCATTCCCCCCACCCCCCCACCCAAAAGAAAAGTCACTCCACCGAAGGCCCCCTCCCACCCCTCCCCCTTGCACCTCATCCCCCCACGACACAGCGCATCCCCCCCACCCCACCCCCAAAAACCCCGCTCCATCCAAACCATCCCACCTCACCTCAAAAAACCCCGCTCAACCCCACCCACCTCACCTCACCCCCCCACGACACGGCACACCCCGTGCCCCATGGCACGGCACACCCTCCCACCCCACCTCAAAAAATCCCACTCCATCCACACCACCCCACCCCACCCCACCTCAGAGAACCCTGCTCAACCCACCCCACCTCATCTCAGCCCCCCACGACACGGCGCATCCGTCCCCCCACCCCACCTCAAAAAACCCTGCTCAACCCACCGCACCTCACCTCACCCCCCCATGACACGGCACACCCCCGCCCCACAACACGTCACACCACTCCCATCCCACCTCACCCCCCCACAATGCGGCGCATCCCCCCGCACCCCAGCTCGAAAAACCCCGCTCCATCCACAGCACCCCACCATGCCTCCAAGAACCCAGCTCCATCCACAGCACCCCACCACGTCTCGAAAAATGCCGCCCGACCCACCCCACCTCACCTCACCCCCCCACCCCCACGACACGGCGCATCCCACCCCACCTCACCCCCCCACGACATGGTGCATCCCCCCGCACCCCACCTCGAAAAAACCCGCTCAATCCACACCACCCCACCACGCCTCCAAAAACCCCGCTCGACCCACCCCACCCTGCCTCACCCCCCCACGACACAGCACATCCACCCACCCCAGCGCACCCACCCACGACGCAGCGCATCCCCCCCACCTCACCCCCAATGACACGGCACATCCCCCCCGCACCCCACCTCGAAAAACCCTACTCCATCCACACCACCCCACCATGCCTCCAAAAACCCCACTCGACCCACCCCACCCTGCGTCACCCCCCATGACACGGCACACCCCACCATACCCCCCACGACGCCCCCCCGCACCCCACCTAGAAAAACCCCGCTCCATCCACACCACCCCACCACGCCTCCAAAAACCCCACTCAACCCACCCCACCCCGCGTCACCCCCCCACAATACGGCACACCCCCCACCCAACCGCACCCCCCACAACGCCCCCCGCACCCCACCTGGAAAAACCCTGCTCCAACCACACCACCCCACCATGCCTCCAAAAACCCGGCTCGACCCACCCCACCCCGCGTCACCCCCCCACGACACGGCACACCCCACCCCACCCCCCCACGACGCCCCCCCACACACCACCTTGAAAAACCCCGCTCCATCCACATCACCCCACCACGCCTCCAAAAATCCCACTCAACCCACCCCACCCCGCGTCACCCCCCCATGACATAGCAGACCCCCCACCCCACTGCACCCCCCACAAGGTCCCCCTGCACCCCACCTCGAAAAACCCCGCTCCATCCACACCACCCAACCACGCCTCCGAAAACCCCGCTCGACCCACCCCACCCCGCATCACCCCCCCACGACACGGCACACCCCCCCACCCCACCGCACCCCCCCTCGACGTGGTGCATCCCCCTGCACCCCACCTCGTAAAACCCCACTCTATCCACATTACCCCACCACGCCTCCAAAAACCCCGCTCCATCCACAGCACCCCACCACACCTCGAAAAACCTTGCTCGACCCACCCCACCTCACCTCACCCCCCACCCCCACGACACGGCGCATCCCAGCCCACCTCACCCCCCCACGACGCGGTGCATCCCCCCCACACCCCACCTCGAAAAACCTCTCTCCATCCACACCACCCCACCACGCCTCTGAAAACCCCGCTCGACCCACCCCAGCCCACGTCACCCCTCCCCCCCACGACACGGCACACCCCCCACCCCACCGCACCCCCCACGATGCAGCGCATCCCCCCCGTACCCCACCTCGAAAAACCCCGCTCCATCCACACCACCCCACCACGCCTCCAAAAACCCCGCTCGATCCACCCCACCCCGCGTCACACCCCTCCACGACACAGCACACCCCCCACCCCACCTCATCCCCCCACGACACGGCGCATCCCCCCCACACCCCACCTCGAAAAACCTCGCTTCGTCCACACCACCCCACCATGCCTCGAAAAACCCCGCTCGACCCACCCCACCTTACCTCACATTCCACGACATGGCGCATCCCACCCCACCTCACCCCCCGCAGCACGGTGCATCCCCCCTGCACCCCACCTCGAAAAACCCCGCTCCATCCACACCACCCCTCCACTCCTTGAAAAACCCCGCTCGACCCATCCCACCTCACCTCACCCCCCCATGACACGGCACACCCCCCCACCCCACCTCACCTCACCCCCCACGACACGGCGCATCCCACCCCACCTCACCTCCCCACAACACGGCGCATCCCCCATGCACCCCACCTTGAAAAACCCCGCTCGACCCACCCCACCTCACCTTACCCCCTCCCCACGACACGGCACACCTCCCTCACCCCACCTCACCTCACCCCCCACGACGCGGCACATGCCCCCCGCACCCCACCTCAAAAAACCCCGCTCCATCCACACCACCCAACCACGCCTTGAAAAACCCCGCTCGACCCACCACACCTCACCTCACCCCCCCTCCCCCCCACGACACGGCACCCCCCCCACCCCACCTCACCTCACCTCACCCCCCTGTAAGGGCTTTGTAGCTATACCATGTCGTTGCTACCGATTGCACCTATATAGGGAGTAGTAGTGACTCAAAGCCCTGCTTTGTTTCCACTCTACGTGTGATTCCCTATGCCCAATGGTGAACCCTCTTATGTGCGGCGTCACGAGGGTGTAGTCCTGGGATGTGTCTATGTTGTCCCGCTTTTTGGATTGAGTAATACAAGAGTATACCTTGAGCTCATATCGTGTTACCTTTCTATGTTGTGTTGAGTGCGTAACGAGTGAAAGTTTATCACACTTGATATTAGAGCAACTCTTGCTCGAAGTGAAGGAGTGCTCACGGAAGCAGGAGAAAGGATCCAGTGCCCCGAAGAAAGGATCCCACCATCTGAAGACGTGACGCGGCTTCCCCGCGGCACGACCCACACCACCACCGGCAAAACGCGGCTTCCCCGTGTCGACACCACCACCAACCACATGGAGGACAAAAGGGAGAACGTCACCCTCCCACCACTGGAGGAGAGGAAGAAGAGTATGGGACAAGAATGGAGAGTGGTCCAGGAGGAGAAAGTGGCCGGACTAGAAAGACAGTTAGATGGTATGTCAGGCATGCTAGAATGAATATGGAGGAACATGCACATGAAAGAAGAGGAGGAAGAAAGGAGAAAAAAGTTAGAAGTAGAGCAGGGCTATAGAGAATGGGTGATTCAACAACAAGAAGAGGAGAAAAGACACCGAATGCAAGAGGAGATGGATAGAACGGGTAGAGAGGAGACATATAGGAGGGCGCAAGATACAAGGAAGGAGAAGGAGAAAGTAGTAGAATTAGGAAGCAAAAGAAAGACAAGAAGAAGGAGAAGAAGCACCATCGCAAAGAAGAGGAAGATAGCAGTAGTTCAGAAGATGATTATGGAAAATTCAAGATGCCCCAACCCGCCAAGTACAAGGGAGAGAGGGATGGTTTGGTTCTGAAGAAGTGGATCGCAGAGGTGGACAAGTACTTAAAGTATTCACGAATTACTGAAGAGAGGAAGGCGGAGGTGGTAGCCATTTACTTGGAGGAGGACGCTACCACTTGGTACTTGCTAGAACAAGAGCAGGGCCACACAATCTGTTCGTGGGAAGAACTCTAGGAAGAACTAAAGGACTACTTTATTCCAAAGCTGGAGAAATTCAAAGTGAGAGATGAATGGAGGAACCTCAAGGAAACACAGGGAAAGATGAAAGAATATGTGCCCAAGCAAGTCGAAAAATCAGTCAAACAAGGAGATATGGTCTATCTATGCATGATCTGACCGATTGAACAAGAAGAAAGTGGCAAGAAACCCAGACAACAGAACAAGAAAACAGAGGTGGCAGAAATACTAGAAGAGTTCAAAGATGTGATGCCAGCCGAGCTTCCTAAGGGTCTACCACCCAGGCGAGATGTAGATCACAAAATTGAGCTAATCCCAGGGTCTGCCCCACCAACCCAAGCTCCCTATTGCATGAATCACACTGAACTAATGGAACTGAAGAAGCAACTGCATGAGCTAGAAGAAAAAGGATTCATCCGCCCTAGCAAATCCCCCTTTGGTGCCCCAGTGCTATTTATAAAGAAGAAGGATGGGGGACTCAAACTCTGTGTAGATTATAGGGCCCTTAACAGAATCACCATAAAAACCAAATACCCCATGCCCCTAGTGGAGCATCTCCTAGATAGGTTACACGGGGCCAAGTACTTTAGCCGATTTGACCTTAGATCCGGATACCACCAAATCTGCATAGCAAAAGAAGATATCCCGAAAACAGCATTCCGCACCCGATATGGTAGTTTTGAGTGGCTAGTACTAGGATTCGGCCTAAGCAATGGGCCAGGAACATTTTGTGGCCTCATGGATGGAGTCTTTAGACCGAAGATAGATATCTTTGTCATTATCTACATTGATGACCTCCTAGTCTACAGCAAAACATTAGAAGAACATAAGCAGCACCTACGCCGAGTTTTTGAGAAACTGCGGCAGCACCAGTTATATGCCAAGCCAGAAAAATGTGAGTTTGCAGTGAAAGAGTTGGAGTTCTTAGGCTTTATTGTAGGAGCAGATGGAATCAAAGTGGATCCTAAGAAGGTGGAAGCCATCCAAAGATGGCCTGTACTCAAGAATGTAAGAGAAGTGCGGGTCGGCTTCACAGTGTTTTGCCAAAGATTTATAAAAGATTACAGCCTCATCACTGCCCCCCTCTCCCACCTCACCAAGGAAGATCACCCTTTTACATGGGGGAATGCGCAACAGGAAGCCTTTGAGTAGATGAAGAAGTGCATGAGCCAAACTCCTATCCTAAAGGTGACAAACTTTACTAAACCCTTTGAAATTTCCACAGATGCATCTGATTACGGCATAGGAGGTGTCCTGGTACAAGAGAGTCACCCCATTGCTTATGAGTCAAAGAAGTTCGCCGGTGCTGAAACAAGGTGGAGCACGCATGAGAAGGAAATGTTGGCAGTCATACACTGCCTTAGAAAATGGAAGCATTATGTTCAAGACAAGCATACATTCATCTTCACTGACAACATCTCCCTCAAATACTTCCAATCTCATCCCAAGTTATCGGCAAAGCAAGCCCGCTGGCTAGACTTCCTAGCCGAATTCGACCTGGAGATTAAACACAAACCCGGCTCCACTAACAATATAGCAGATGCATTGAGCCGGAAAACTGACCTAAAAGAAGTCATAACATCATTGGCCTTAGCATCCGGAGCGGCCAAAGCGGAAGATCAAGATGCAAAAGAATTCTTGAAGAAATGGAGAGACCGCAATGCAGCAGCTAAACAAAGCCTAAGCAGAGCAAGATCACCATGACAGAGCAAGAAAACAAAAAGAGAAAGGCTGTACTATTCACCAAAGGAGACATGGTCCTAGTGAGCTCTAAGAATATGTCACTTCCCAAAAACATGACCCCCAAATTCAATCACCGTTACTATGGACCCTACCGAATCACTCAAGTGCTGAACAAAGTCACCTACAAGCGACCTGCCAGACAGTGTTTGTGTTCATAACGCATTTCATGCTCGCCTTCTGCGCAGGTTCTATCCCGACAACCAATGGGGACGACGTGTACTGATGCTCCATTCCAATGGTCTCTTCGAAGTAGAAGCCTTCCTCCGACGCCGGCAACAAATAGGCTTCCCCGAATACCTCACCAAGTGGCACATGCATCCACTCAAGGAGGCCACTTGGATCTCAGAAGCGGAGGCCCACGAACGCGGAAAGGATGCCTTCGCCCTTTGGCTCGAGGAGAACCCCCCAGCTCCTTCCAACGACCCTTGAGCCTTTCCAGTACTTTAACAAATAATGCGGTTCTCAAGCATAGACCCACACATGCCCCCACTCCTCAAATGTGATCGAGTCGAGGGTGGACCCGCATGGTAGCAATCATCCAAAAACAACTCCAGCAAATAAAAAGCTCCAACGTCCTAGTGAGATAGACACTGGCCAGTCTGATAGCATAGACTGTGTTAAGACCCCGCGGTCCCTTAGACCGGCAAACACTGACCAGCTTGATAGGAAAAGCTGCGTTAAGACCCCGGATGAGTCAAATAAAAAATGCTACCCTTAGATTGCTGAGATCGGCAATCCAGTAAAAGCGGGGGTGAGTGTAAGGGCTTTGTAGCTACACCATGCCGTTGCTACCGATTACACCTATATAGGGAGTAGTAGTGACTCAAAGCCCTACCTTGTTTCCACTCTACATGTGATTCCCTATGCCTAGTGGTGAACCCTCTTATGTGCGGCATCACGAGGGTGTAGTCCTGGGATGTGTCTATGTTGTCCCGCTTTTTGGATTGAATAATACAAGAGTATACCTTGAGCTCATATCGTGTTACCTTTCTGTGTTGTATTGAGTGTGTAATGAGTGCAGGTTTATCACACCCCCCACGACACGGCACATCCCCCCTGCACCCCACCTCAAAAAACCCCGCTCCATCCACACCACCCCACAACGCCTCAAAAAACCCTGCTCGACCCACCACACCACAGCTCACCTCACTCTCCCACCCCACCTCACCCCCCCCATGACACGGCGCATCCCCCACGCACACCACCTTGAAAAACCCCGCTCCATCCACACCACCCCACCATGCCTCGATAAACCCCGCTCAACCCACCTCACCTCACCTCACCCCCCCCACACGGCAAGGCACACACCCCCCCACCCCACCCCACCTCACCTCACCCCCCCACAACACGGCCCATCCCACCCCACCTCACCCCCCCATGACACGGTGCATCCCCCACGCACCCCACCTCGAAAAACCCCGCTCCATCCACACCACGCCACCCAACCACACCTCGAAAAACCCCGCTCAACCCACCGCACGTCACCTCACCCCCCACGACATGGCACACCCTCCCTCCTCAGAAATCCCACTCCGCAATGACACGGCACACACACCCCATTGCACACAACCCCCTCCCGCGACATGGAACCACCCATTCCCCGGCGGACCTCCTAAAAAAACCCCCCCACGACATGGCACCACCCAACCGCCCCATGACATGGCACACCCTCCCTCCTCAGAAATCCCCGCTGCAACAACTCGCCCGCACAACATGACACGCCCTCCCTCCTCGGAAAACCCCGCTCCACCACACCCCCCCACAACATGGCACACCCTCCGCTCCCAAAAAACCTCGCATCATGAGGAGGGGGTATCAGTGAAAGTGAGGCAGAGTGAGGAACCAGGCACGACGTATGCAAAGACAATCGCGACGAGGAGAGGAGGCGCCGCGTCATGGCAAGGTGAGGGGGTTTCCTACCACGATGTCAGTGTTGGAGAGTCAAGACGTGATCCGAGGGGATTTCCATGCCATGGTCTCGAAACAAGCATGCAAAAGGGTGTAGCACCAGGACTTTCCGGGAGGTCACCCATCCCAATATTGTTCTGGCCCAACCGCGCTTAGCTGCGGAGTTCTGATGGGATCAGGTGTATTAGCGCTAGTATGACCGCACCACGAACACAAAGGAATTCCAAAGAGCTCTTGTATACTCACAAAGTGGCACGAGAGAGCTCAAGAGTGAGGCATGGTGGCATGCCATGCCGTTCATGCCACGGAGGACGCGACTCAACGCGAACCCTAAACCCTGCGCACATGGAGGCGATGCACAAAAGATTGAATGACGCCGTCGCGTGCCATTTCTAACACGAAGGGCAAGCATCCACGTGAAGATCACCCCGTGCACACATAGGCGACTATGTAGAAAAGATCGAGCCACAAAATACGTGCTATGGAGGACACGTGCCCACAGCATGCCACAAGGCGGTGGGGGAGAGGGGGGCATGCCATTCATACCAGGAGGACCCGTGTCCATGCAAGCACTAAACCCCGCACACATGAGATTGAGTCATAGAATCCATGCCATGGACGAACTTGGAATGCCATCGACACCGTGGGCGAGCATCCACTCGAAGAGAACCTTGCGCACATAAAGGCAACGAGGTACAAAAGATCAAGTTATAGAATCCACGTCGCGGAGAGCGCATGTCCACGTGAAGAAGAGAACCCCACGCACGTGGAGGCGACGCACAGAAGATCGGAGTCGTAGAATCCATGCCACAGCGGGCGGACTTGAAATGCCACGGATGCCGACGAGGCGAGACAAGCACAAAAACCGCACTAATGCAAGCGAGCCAAGGCAGGGAATGTGAAGAGAAGGCGATCAAACCGCCTGCACAAGCTCGGCTAGATCGGGTGCACGGTGTGCGCGAGGACTTGGGGGCGCACACAAGGGCCGAGGCCAAGAAAACCCCATCGAACCGAGCGGAAGGGGGACAAATCGATGCGGCGGTGGGCTGAATCTCAGTGGATCGTAGCAGCAAGGCTACTCTGCCACTTACAATACCCAGCCACATATTTAAGTTGTCTGCAAAGGATTCATCTCCCCGATCGTTCAGAATTTCCATTCAGAGTCCTCGAGGCGACCACTTCCGGCACCTCGAGGGAGACTCTCGACACATGCTCTCGGGGATGAGCGAGCGCCCCTACTATCAGTTGGGTAACAATCGGGGAGGTAGAGAGCGCCGCGTCTAGCATGGATTTTGACTTAGAGGCATTCAGTCATAATCCTACACATAGTAGCTTCGCGCCACTAGCTTTTCAACCAAGCGCAATGACCAATTATGTAAATCAATGGTTCCTCTCGTACTAAGTTGAATTACTATTGCGGCACCACTCATCAGTAGGGTAAAACTAACCTGCCTAAACCCAACTCACGTTCCCTATTGGTGGGTGAACAATCCAACACTTGGCGAATTCTACTTCACAATGATAGGAAGAGCCGACATCGAAGGATGAAAAAAGCAACATTGCTATGAACGCTTGGCTGCCACAAGCCAGTTATCCCTGTGGTAACTTTTCTGACACCTCTAGCTTCAAATTCCGAAACACTAAAGGATCGATAGGCCATGCTTTCACAGTTTGTATTCCTACTGAAAATCAAAATCAAATGAGCTTTTACCATTTTGTTCCACACGAGATTTCTGTTCTCGTTGACCTCATCTTAGGACACCTGCATTATCTTTTAATAGATGTGCCGCCCCAGCCAAACTCCCCACATGAAATTGTCTTCTGCCTGGATCGGCACACGTGAGCGTGCCTTAAGACCAGAAGCAGGGGCCGAGCCCCGCCTCCACCTCATGGAGTAAGTAAAATAACATTAAATGTAGTGGTATTTCACTTGCGCCAAAGGCTCCCACTTATTCTACACCCCTCAATTCATTTCACAAAGTCAGACTAGAGTGAAGCTCAACAGGGTCTTCTTTCACAAAGTCAAGCTCAACAGGGTCTTCTTTCCCCGCTGATTCTTCCAAGCCCGTTCCCTTGGCTGTGGTTTCGCTAGATAGTAGATAGGGAGAGTGGGAATCTCGTTAATCCATTCATACGCGTCACTAATTAGATGACGAGGCATTTGGCTACCTTAAGAGAGTCATAGTTACTCCCGCTGTTTACCCGCGCTTGGTTGAATTTCTTCACTTTGACATTTAGAGCACTGGGCAGAAATCACATTGCGTCAACATCCGCAGGGACCATCACAATGCTTCGTTTTAATTAAACAGTCAGAGTCCCCTTGTCCGTACTAGTTCTGAGACGGCTGTTCACCGCCTAGGGAGGGCCGCCCCGCGAGGGATGACGTTCTGCCCCCGTCACCCGATCGGCACGCGGAGGTCTGCCCTCGCCGCTGGGGCGGCTCAAGCAGGCCCTCGACAGCCTCCGAGGTCAAGAAGCAAACCCCTAGACCTAGCCCTCAGAGCCAATTCTTTTCCAGAAGTTACAGATCCGTTTTGCCGACTTCCCTTGCCTACATTGTTCTATCGACCAGAGGCTATTCACCTTGGAGACCTGATGCGGTTATGAGTACGACCGGGCGTGATCGGCATTCGCTTCTCCAGATTTTCATGGGCCGCCGGGGGCGCACCAAACACCGCGAGACATGCGCTGGATCCTATCTCTGGGTGATCCGATTTCAGGGTGGGTGGGCTGTTAAAAAGAAAAGAGAGAACTCTTCCCGAGGCCCCCACCGGTGTCTCCGGATTCGATCACGTTGCCGTCCACCGCCATGTCCCGGTTCGGGAATATTAACCCGATTCCCTTTCGATGAGCGGCGCACATTGCGCCCTTGACACAGGACTGCCCCATCTCTTAGGATCGACTAACCCATGTCCAATTGTTGTTCACATGGAATCTTTCTCCACTTCGGTCTTCAAAGTTCTCATTTGAATATTTGCTACTACCACCAAGATCTGCACTGGGGGCCGTTTCACTCGGGCTCGCGCCCAGAGCTGCACCACGATCCCCATGCCCTCCTACTCATCGGGGCCTTGCACTCACCCCGATGGCTAGGATAGGTTGCGCGCTTCAGCGCCATCCATTTTCGGGGCTAGTTGATTCGGCAGGTGAGTTGTTACACACTCCTTAGCGGATTTCGACTTCCATGACCACCGTCCTATTGTCTTAATCAATCAACACCCTTTGTGGGATCTAGGTTAGCATGTAGTTTGGCACTGTAACCCGGCTTTTGGTTCATCCCACATCACCAGTTCTGCTTACCAGAGTTTCCTACCAATTGAATGGTCCAGTGAAGTTTTCAGATTGCGGCGATGCTTGAATGTCCGTAAGAACAATGCGAACCCTGGAATGTCCGTGAGGGATCGCGCTCGGAGGCGTGGTCGGCATCCTCTCTCCCCTCGTCGAAGTCGGGCGACAGTGGGGGAGGCTATGCTTCGGGGTCGTCCCGCGACCGTGCGGGTGGAGGAGGAAGGAGGCACACCTTCGACCTCTCTCCCTTGCTCAAGGTGCTCCCCCTCGGTCGTGCTCATTTAGCAATGCCGCCGCCTTGCTAAACCTTTTGCCCCTCCACGCACGCGGGGGTGGCAGGAGGAACTTGATAAACCTTGTCTTGTCTGAGATTCCTCCCCTCGGGAGGATCGAAAAACAAAACACAACGACTCTTAGCAATGGATATCTTGGCTCTTGCAACGATGAAGAATGAAGCGAAATGTGATACGTAGTGTGAATTGCAGAATTCCGCGAATCATCGAGTCTTTGAACGCAACTTGCGCCCGCGGCTCGTGCAAGGGCATGCCTGCTTGAGCATCCCTAACTCCCCCACACCCTCTCCCCTTCTTCGGGGGAGAGGGTGGAATTGGTCATTCGCGCTCTGACGTGATGCCGCGTTTGGCTGGAATGTACCGGCAGCATCGTGCGGTGACGTTGCTCTGCAAGGGTGGTTCATCTCCTCGTCGAGGTGGCGGCTATTTGCGGGTGCCTCTTCCCGGGTGCATGTGTCGGATCGGGCTCTTCCGAGTCCAGCCTTGCCCTCGGCGACCCGAAACGCAACTCGGACCTCAAATCAGGCAAGGCTACCCGCCGCTGAGTTTAAACATATCACTAAGTGGAGGAAAAGAAACTAACCACGATTTCCCTAGTAGCTGCGAGCGAACCGGAAAGAGCCCAGCTTGGAAATCGCACGGCTTTGCCGTGCGAATTGTAGTTTGGAGAGGCGTCCCCTACGGCGAACCAAGCTCAAGTCCCCCTAGAAAGGGGTGTCAGAGAGGGTGAGAGCCCCGTCGAGCTGGGACCCTATCGGCCCATGAGACGCCATTGATGAGTCGGGCTATTTGGGAATGCAGCCCTAAGTGGGTGGTAAATTCTGTCCAAGGCTAAATATGGGCAAGAGACCAATAGCGAACAAGTATCGCAAGGGAAAGATGAAAAGGACTTTGAAAAGAGAGTTAAAAAGTGCTTGAAGTTGCTGGGAGGGAAGCGAATGGATGCCGCGGGTGCGCCCAAGTCAGATGCGGAATGGTGCAAGTTGGTCCGCCGCTCGACGCGGGGCGCTGGTTAGCGTGGGCCGGTGCGGCGGGACAAGAGCGGGCTTTAGATGGCTTGCCGATGCCGTCACGTTGGCCGAGGAACGAAGTGTGCGCCACTTGTGGCGGGCTCTACACCTGCATGCTCGGGACGTTGGCGCTCTGGGCTTTCCATTCGACCCATCTTGAAACACAGACCAAGGAGTCTAACATGTACACGAGCCGGTGGGTGGCAAACCCATGAAGGCGCAAGGAACCTAACAGGTGGGATCCCCTTCACGGGGTACACCATCGACCGACCATGATCTTCAGTGAAAGGTTTGAGTGGGAGCGTACCTGCTAGGACCCAAAAGATGGTGAAGTATGCCTGAGCAAGGCGAAGCCAGAGGAAACTCTAGTGGAGGCTCGTAGCAATACTGACGTGCAAATCGTTCGTCAGACTTGGGTATAGGGGCAAAAGACTAATCAAACCATCTAGTAGCTGGTTCCCTCCGAAGTTTCCCTCAGGATTGCTGGAGCTCCTCGCAGTTTTATCATGTAAAGCAAATGATTAGAGGCATCGGGGGTGAAACACCCTCGATCTATTCTCAAACTTTAAATAGGTAAGCGGCTGGGGTTGCTCTGTTGAACCTGGGTGCGGAATGCAAGCTCTAAGTGGGCCATTCTTGGTAACCAGAACTGGCGATGCAAGATGAATGGAAAGCCGGGTTACGGTGCCGAACTGCGCGGTAACCTAGATCCCACAAAGGGTGTTGATTGATTAAGACAGAAGGATGGTGGTCATGGAAGTCAAAATCCACTAAGGAGTGTGTAACAACTCACCTGCCGAATCAACTAGCCCCGAAAATGGATGGCGCTGAAGCGCGCAACCTATACTCGGCCATCAGGGAGAGTGAGAGACCCCGATGAGTAGGAGGGCGTGGGGGTCGTGGCGCAGCTCTGGGCGTGAGCCCGAGTGAAATGGCCCCCAGTGCAGATCTTGGTGGTAGTAGCAAATATTCAAATGAGAACTTTGAAGACCGAAGTGGAGAAAGGTTCCATGTGAACAGCAATTGGACATGTCGATCCTAAGAGATGGGGAAGTCCTGTGTCAAGGGCACAATGCGCGCCGCTCATCGAAAGGGAATCAGGTTAATATTCCCAAACCGGGACATGGTGGTGGACGGCAACGTGACCGAATCCGGAGACGCCGGCGAGGGCCTCGGGAAGAGTTCTGTTTTCTTTTTAACAGCCCACCCACCCTGAAATCGGATCACTCAGAGATATGGTCTAGTGGCTGGTAAAGCACCGCACATCTCGCGGTGTCCAGTGTGCCCCCCACGGCCCGTGAAAATATGGAGGAGCGAATACCGATCACGCCCAGTCGTACTCATAACGGCATCAGGTCTCCAATGTGAACAGCCTCTAGTCGATAGAACAATGTAGGTAAGGGAAGTTGGCAAAACAGATCCTTAAATTTGGGAAAACGATTGGCTCTGAGGGCTGGGTCTAGGGGTTTGCTTCTTGACCTCGGAGGCTATCGAGGGTCTGCCCGAGCTGCCCCAACTATGAGGGCGTGTTGAGAATCAGCAATCACACTCAAACAGCCTCTTTGTATGGAGTCTCAGGGTCAAGGATATGTAGGCTAACTTATCCCATATGCACAATGGTGCCTACTGCAATTTCCTACTTTCCTATAAAGCATTGTACTTGCTTCCTTTCTTAATGCAATGATAGTACTCTTTTCATTTCAGTAAAGTGTCAATGTCATTGTCCACATACACAAGATTGTGTTTATGAGTCCAAGTCTCAATCTTGGAACCTAATTCACTTGTGTAACAAACAGTGTCCATTCCATCATGAGTCTACACTTCTCTTTCCATCCTCCATAGCTTCCGGTTATGTCATGCTCTAGATCCCGCATTTCTAACAGGGCGGACCTCCGCGTGCCGATCGGGTGACCGGGCAGAGCGTCGTCCCTCGCGGGGCGGCCCTCCCTAGGCAGTGAATGTTGAGAATCAGTAATCACACTCACTAAATAGCCTCTTTGTATGGAGCTTCAGGGCCAAGGACATGCAGGCTAACCTATCCCATATGCACAGTGGTGCCTACTGCAGTTTCCTATTTTCCTATAAAGCATTGTACTTGCTTCCTTTTCTTAATGCAATGATAGTACTCTTTTCTTTTCAGTGAAGTGTCAATGTCACTGTCCACATACACAAGATTGTGTTTATGAGTCCAAGTTTCAATCTTGGAACCTAATTCACTTGTGTAACAAACAGTGTCTTTGCCTTCTCCATCATGAGTCCACACTTCTCCTTCCATCGACCATAACTCACTGCCATGCTCTAGATCCCGCATGTTTCTCAACATGGTATCAGAGCCCAGTTGGGCATGGCTCAGCTCGGGTTAGCCCTCCTCAGCCCTCTGTCAGCTCATGTTAATCTCTGGTAAGCTTAGTTTCATCCCATGACTTCATGTCCCAACTCTACCTTCACTTAAGCTTCCATGGCAACCATAGCCAGCAGCACCCTGTCAGATTGAGCCACTTATATCTCACTCCACAGGTCAAATATCTTGGAGCTTCCTTTTAGAAAAGTGTTCTCCAACTCACAAAGCTTCCTTGTATCACATCAATCCATGACATTTGGCTATCTGAAGCTCAGCATTGTGAAAATTCCCAGTCACTGCCATAGTCTTCAATTGTGACTTGTAGGACATACCCTCCATGGAACCTTCATATCTCTCTCTGTAGAGCATATCTTCATGAACTCTTATCTAGACATGTCTTCCTCTACTTAGGGCGCTCCCTCCTGGCACAGAAATCGACCACATTGGTGATCTGCAGCCCTGTCATTGTAGAAATTCGTGGCTGCTGACGAAATCTGTGCCTGATCTGTTCG
>NC_141164.1:410000-462500 GCF_053477565.2 Lygodium microphyllum
GTTTTTCGAGGCGTGGTTGGGTGGTGTGGATTGAGCGCAGTTTTTGGAGGTGGGGTGCAGGGGGCATGAGCCGCATCGTGGGGGGGTGAGGTGAGGTGGGGTGGGTCGAGCGGAGTTTTTTGAGGTGGGGTGCACGGGGGATGTGCCGTGTCGTGGGGGGGTGTAGTGAGGTGGGGTGGGGGGGGTGTGCCGTGTCATGGGGGGGTGAGGTGAGGTGGGGTAGCTCGAGCGGTGTTTTTCGAGGAGTGGTGGGGTGGTGTGGATGGAGCAGGGTTTTTCGAGGTGGGATGAGGGGGGGATACATCGTGTCGCGGGGGGTGAGGTGGGGTGGGATACGCCATGTCGTGGGAAGGTGAGGTGAGGTGGGGTGGGTCGAGCGGGGTTTTTCAAGGCATGGTGGGGTGGTGTGGACGAAGCGGGGTTTTTCGAGGTGGGGTGCAGGGGGAATGCGCCGCGTTGTGGGGGGGTGAGGTGGGGTGGGGGGTGTGTCGTGTCGTGGGGGGGTGTGATGCAGGGTGGGGTGGATCGAGCGGGGTTTTTGGAGGCGTGGTGGGGTGGTGTGGATGGAGCAGGGTTTTTCGAGGTGGGGTGCCGGGGGGATGCGTCACGTCGTTGGGGGGGTGCTGTGGGGTGGGGGGTGTGCCGTGTCATTGGGGGGGAGGGGTGACGCGGGGTGGGGTGGGTCGAGCGGGGTTTTTGGAGGTGTTGTGGGTGGTGTGGATGGACAGGGTTTTTCGAGGTGGGGTGCGGGGGGGATGCGCCGCGTCGTGGGGGGTGAGGTGGGGTGGGATGCACTGTGTCGTGGGGGTGGGGGGGTGAGGTGAGGTGGGGTGGGTCGAGCAGGGTTTTTCGAGGTGTGGTGGGGTGCTGTGGATGGAGCGGGGTTTTTCGAGGTGGGGTGCGGGGGGGATGCACCGCGTCGGGGGGGTGCGGTGGGGTGGGGGGGTGTGCCGTGTCATGGGGGGGTGACGCAGGGTGGGGTGGGTCGAGCGGGGTTTTTGGAGGCATGGTGGGGAGGTGTGGATGGAGCGGGGTTTTTTGAGGTGGGGTGCGGGGGGCGCTCTGAGGGGTGCGGTGGGATGGGGTGGTGTGCGGTGTCGTGGGGGGGTGACGCGGGGTGGGGTGGATCGAGAAGGGTTTTTAGAGGCGTGGTGGGGTGGTGTGGATGGAGCGGGGTTTCTCGAGGTGGGATGCAGGGGGGCGTCGTGGGGGGGTGCAGTGGGGGGTGTCGCGTCGTGGGGGGGTGACACGGGGTGGGGTGGGTCAAGCAGGGTTTTTGGAGGCGTGGTGGGGTGGTGTGGATGGAGCGGGGTTTTTCGAGGTGGGTGCAGGGGGGATGCGCCGTGTCGTGGGGGGGTGAGGTGGGGGGATGCGCCGTGTCTTGGGCGGGTGCGGTGGGGTGGGGGCGGTGTGCCGTGTCGTGGGGGGTGACGCGGGGTGGGGTGGGTTGAGCGGAGTTTTTGGAGGCATGGTGGGGTGGTGTGGATGGAGCGGGATTTTTCAAGGTGGGGTGCAAGGTGGATGTGCCGCGTCGTGGGGAGGTGAGGTGGGGTGGGATGCACCAAGTCATGGGAGTGGGGGGGTGAGGTGAGGTGGGGTGGGTCGAGCGGGGTTTTTTGAGGCGTGGTGGGGTGCTGTGGATGGAGCCGGGTTTTTGGAGGCGTGGTGGGGTGCTGTGGATGGAACAGGGTTTTTCGAGGTGGGGTGCGGGGGGACGCACCGCATCATGGGGGGTGAGGTGGGATGGGAGGGGTGTGCCATGTTGTGGGGCGGGGGGTGTGCCGTGTCGTGGGGGTGAGGTGAGGTGCGGTGGGTTGAGCGGGGTTTTTTGAGGTGGGGTGGGGGGGTGGATGCGCCGTGTCGTGGGGGGCTGAGATGAGGTGGGGTGGGCTGAGTAGGGTTTTCTATGGTTGGGTGGGGTGGTGTGGATGGAGCGGGATTTTTCGAGGTGGGGTGGGGGGTGTGCCGTGTCATGGGGCATGGGGTGTGCCGTGTCGTAGGGGGTGAGGTGAGTTGGGGTGGGTTGAGCGGTGTTTTTTGAGGTGAGGTGGGGTGGTTTGGATGGAGCGGGGTTTTTGGGGGTGGGGTAGATGGGATGCGCCGTGTCATGGGGGATGAGGTGCGGGGGGGAGGGGGGGCAGGGGGCCTTTGGTGGAGTGGCTTTTCTTTTGGGTGGGGGGGTGCGGGGAACAGACTTGGGTGGAGTGGGTTTTTTTTTTTGGGATGATGGTCTTGGGTAGAATGGGGTTTTCTTTTTTGGGGGGCGGGTGGTTGGGTGGAGTGGGGTTTTCTTAGGGTAAAGGTGCACTATGTCATGGGGGGGTGGGGTGGGGTGGGGTGGGGTGGTGTGAGGTGTTTGGGGGGGAGGGCAGGGGGTTGGGTGGAGCAGGGTTTTCTTATGGGGAAGGTGTACCACATCGTGGGGGGATGAGGTGAGGTGGGGTGGGGTGGTGTGAGGTGTTTTGGGGGGGAGGGCGTGACACAATGCAACATGCCGCCCTCCCCTCAACACACTCACCTGCCCACCATGATGCGACGCCCCCCCTCCCCCCTCAACACACACCACATCATGTCGCGGTGCGCCCTCCCCCCTCCACACACACACCAACCCACCATGTCGCGATGCCCCCTCCCCCCCATGCCACGACACGATGCAACGCGCCCCCTCCCCAACATAATATGACATCCCCCCTCCCCCCCATGACATGACACAATGCGCCCGCCCCCTCCCAAACATAACATGACATCCCCCCCTCACGCCCCCCCGCCCATGACACGACGTGACGTGCTGCACCCCCCTCCCCCTCCCCAACATATCATGACATCCCCCCCTCCCCCCCTGACATGCCACAACGCGACGTGCTCCCTCCCTCTCCCCAACATGGCGTGACATCCCCCCCTGCCCCATGACATGACACGATGCAATTTTCCCCCTCCCCTTAACACAAAAACCCACCCATCATGACGCCCCCCTCAACACACACCACACCATGTCGCGACGCGCCCTGCCCCCCTCCAAAATTCTCCCCCCCTTCCCCCCTCAACACACACCACAACATGTCACGACGCTCCTCCCCCCCCATGACACGACATGACAAGACACGCCCCCTCCCCCAACCCAACATAACATGACATCCCCCCCATGACACGACGGGACGTGCCCGCCCCCCTCCCCAACATAACATGACATCCCTCCCCTCGCTCCCAATGACACGACGTGATGTGCCACACCCCCTCCCCCTCCCCAACATAACATGACATCCCCCCTCCCCCCCATGACACGACACGACGCGATAGGACGCGACACGTCCCCCTCCCCCTCCCCAACATGACATGACATCCCCCCATGACACGATGCGACGCGATGCACCCCCTCCCCAATATAACATGACATCCCCCCCTCCCCCCCCCATGATACGACATGACACGATGTGATGAGACGCGACGTGCCCTCCTCCCCCTCCCCCTCCCCAACATAACATGACATCCCCCCGCGTCCCCCCCCCATGACATGACGCGATGCACCCCCCTCCCCCTCCCCCTCCCAAACATAACATGACATCCCCCCTCCATGACACGACACGACGCGACGCGCCCCCCTCCCCCTCCCTAGCAAAACATGGCATGCGCCCCCCCCCAATGCCATGACACAATGCGACGCACCCCCTTCCCAACATAACATGACATCCCCCCCATCCCCCCTATGACACGACGCGACGCGCCCCCTACCCAACATAACATGACATCCTCCCTCCCCCCCCCTCCCCATAACATGATGCGATGGGCCCCCCACCCCCTCCCCAATGTAACATGGCATTCCCCCTCTCCCCATGACACGACACGACACACCACTGTTGAGTGTTGAAATGACTTGTTTTTTGGCTGATTTTTGTTGTTTTTGAGAGCTGAATGGTTGATTTTATGAGATGATTGATTGATTTGGAAGTGGATTGAGAGTGTTTTGGATGATATTGATTGTGTTTTGGAAGATCATGATGTTTGTTGGTGGTTCTGTGATGTTCTGATAGGTTCTGATTGGTTCTGTATACCTTCTGTTTTGCTCTGTTTTGGTCTGTTTTGTTCTGATTATCTTCTGTAAGGAGGGATGGAGTATTGATTGATGAAGATTGAGATATTGTGAAAGTTTATTGAATGGTTTGTAAGAGTTTGGAATGGTTTGAGAATGAGTTATGTGGTTTTGATGACCTTCTGTAGGTCTTCTGTAGAGCTTCTGCTTCTGTTCTGTTCTGCTTCTGTTCTGTACTGTAGCTGTTCTGGTACTGTTCTGTAGACTGTTCTATATGCTTCTGTAATTGTTCTGTGGAATGTATGTGTGACTTTGGGAAAGTTTTCTAACCTTGGAAAGAGGTGAATACAAGTGCAAAAGAGCTGAAGGAAGTGGAAGAAGTAGCTACCAAAGACTCAGGAGAAGACTAGAGTGAAGTGACAGTAGTGAGCTATGAAAGGACACTGTAGTGGCTCTGGTGACTCTTCATATCAGACATACCTCTTGGGAGGGGTATCCACGACCTAAAAAGGATTATTGAGAGTGATTTTTTGAGAGATTGTAGTGAGGATATGATGTATTATTGATGGAGAGAGAGAGAGAGAGTCAGAGATAGCCAATTCTACTGAAATAAAGTGATTGTATATGAGAGATTGAGAGAGAAGACTATGAAGATATTGAAGATGAATACTATGTGATGTATTTCCATTCAAAGATGGTGTACTTATTTGCTTTCTTTGTTCTATTGATGGATTTTGTGAAGATATTGAAGAATATGGTTGATTCTATTAAAAACCGTGGGAGATCTACATGATGCTGCATGAAGATTTGTTGTGCCTGGTGTTCTTTTCTTCATTGTGATCATATGAAACATGATAAACAAGCTTGTTGATGTTACAAGATAGATTTTCTTGCAAGATAATTCCCTTTTCCTTGGTGTTCCTCTCGGGGCTCCATGTTTTTGGTGCGGAGCCGGGGAAACTTGCCATCAACAAGCACCAAAAGAGGCTGAAAATGAAGGAAATGGCATTGCCAAGAAGAGAAGAATTCAATGGATGTTTGTAAAGTTCCTTCTTCCACTGAAGAGTTGGAATTTCTCATAATCAAAGCCACTTTCCATAAGAAGTTCATCCCACAATGGCGGAAACACATCACTATCATGATGCATGCTCTATGTGGTGGACAGTTTCCTCTTCTTGTTGAAGCAGCAGAAACTTGCATCTTGGTGGCAAACTGTTTGGGAACAAACTAAAGAGCAGAAACAGAGAGAATGACCATCCATGGAAGATTTGGCATTCATTGAGAAGTTTCCAGACAACATCAAGTGGGAGATTGTGAAGAAGCTTCAGGAGTCTTGGTCTGTAGAGGTTCACAACGACAAGAAGGAAAAAATTGGAATTTGTTCGTGGATGCTCAACAGCAAGATACATGGGATGCTTGCTGTACTGATAATCTTCTGTTTGTTCAATTAGCAACCCACTGGAAGTTGGTAGACAGAGTGTTTTTCACAACATACACTGTTGAAACCATCAGAAGCTGGCATTACTATGATGATGGCACCACCACAATGCTCAGACGTATGCATTTTGACACCTTCAGAACCAAATACCTTCCTCTGTGCAGTGGCATGAAAGCAGAATTCAGGGACGTTGAAAAGAAAGAAGTAGAAGAAATGTTGGCAAGAGAGTCCTCCAAAGACTGAAGCCTTCTGTTAACCCTCTGTGGAGTACTAACAACATAGTGGAGCCAACCCCCTGATGAATGACGCAATAAAAAGGCAAGCGTTAGAACGAGTCCAGAGGTACGTGAGAAGAGAAAAAGTAAGAATCAAGGCTGAGAACGAGCTAGCAACAGAAGCCGCCTTTGACGCCCTTGCGGAACTCTTTACAGAAGTTCCAATGGCACATCAAGCCCTTCCTCCTCCTGCTGGAGGTCCACTTCCAAGCCAGATCCATCCTGGAAATATTGATGACAGGCCAACGAATGTAGTCCCATTGCCAGTTTTTAAGGGAGAGTACAATGAAGACCCCAATCTTCATGTAGCAGAGTTTATGGTAGCGTGTGTGGCTAACAATGCCAGAACCCCTGAGCATTGGTTAGCAATATTCCCCGCCACTTTCAAGGGCACGGCGTTTCAGTGGTATGAGAGACAAGCAGCAGGAACTTTTGGCACATGGGACGACCTGAAGTTGGCCTTCCTCACTAAATTTAGGCGTGAAGGTTTTGAAGAGCGGATGAGAGAGGAATTCATGAACCTAAGTCAGTCCTTTGGAGAAAGAGTAGAAGCCTATGTCTCACGAATGGAATCCATTCTGAAGAGATGGACTAACCATAATCTAGATGATGGCATTCAGAAGGGGGTGTTTCTCAGAGGATTACAACCAGAAGTCCGTAAGTTTGTGGAGCTACAAAGACCAGCCACACTGCAAGCTGCAACAGAAGGTGCAAGACTGTACGATGAAGTGGAAGCTCGATTAGCAAAGAATACAGGAAGAGGAGTCCTACCTCCTCTGATGCCAGGAATGATGTATCCACCAAATGCAGTCCCAGGGACTGTTCCCTATCCCTACCAACAGATGCATGATAGGAGAAGGAAGGAAGAAGACGCAAGATTCAACCTGCTGGAATCCAAAATGACAACACAAGATATTGGACCCAAGCCTAGAGAGTTTGGTCCTAATTTCGGACCCAGAAGATTTCCTTCTCAAAGTTACAGAGGAAGACAGTCTGGCGGTGGTCAGAGATCAGAAGTGGAATGTTACAGATGCGGAGAAAAGGGACACATTTCACCAAATTGTCCAAATCCTCGAAGGTTAGTGGATTACAAGCCCTTATGCAGTCGATGCAAAGGAGAAGGCCACACTACAAAAGACTGTCCAAGCCCAGCCCCAGTGAAAAACAGTGCTACTGATAGTCCATCCAAGGCCCAAGAGCCTACCTCCAATTTAGTGGAATTGGAAGTTGCTGCCATCACGCGTGCAAAGAAGAAGGAACCACCTATCCAGAAAGGAAATAACCCTCTTGCCAGAACAGTGAAGTTTAGTCTTCCACCAGAAGAACAGAACAGAACAGAGCCTAACAGTGTCGTACAGAGCCCTACAGTGCCACAGACAGTTACAGAGACAGTTACAGAGGCAGGACCAGAGGTCCAGGAGACAGAAGAGGAGGAAGTGCCACAATTGGCAGAAGAAGCTCCTGTAACTCCTCTGTTGGAAGAAAGAGGGAAAATGAAAATGGGTTTGCCCCATTCCCTAACCGGTTAGAGAAGCCAGTGGATCCTATTAAGGAATACGATCTAGTTAGAGATCTAGATACCTTTAAACCAAACCTCACATTCCGACAATTATTGATGTTGTCTCCCAGTTGCCGGAAAAGGTTCAAAAGTATACTGACAAGAAGACGTGGCTTAAGGATTGCTCCCTCAACAGCAACAAAGCCCAACAAGGCTCCAGAGCCTGTAAAAGAAGTGGATGTGGCTAATGCTTTCCTAGATCCGGGTACCCCAAAGACTGGCGCGTGGATAGAAGGTTGCTTCATTGCAAATGCACTGATTGATGGTGGTTCATCAGTAAACATTATGACGGATGTGACAATGAAGGATCTAGGCCTACAAGGTGTGCAACCCACCCAATGGCTCATCAGACTAGCGGATCAGAGTAGAATCAAGCCTTTGGGCATTCTTCCATATGTGAAGACTACAGTGGCTGGAAAAGATTATTGGCTAACCTATCTGGTGGTGAAGCCAAACTCTTATGGTACATCTTATCCTCTGTTACTGGGCAGACCATGGCTTTTTGAAGCCCGAGCAAGGACAGATTGGTTCAAAGGAACTTTGACCTTGGGTAGAGGACCCAACAAAGTGGTGCTGAAACTGTATGGTTCTCAAAAAGGACATGGATCCACCTCCTTGGAATTATCTTCTGACTCCCCTAATGAGGTTACGGATGGAACGTCAGCAGACGAGGATGCTGTCAAACAGATCCTTCCCAAGAAAACAGTGGCACATTCCTTAACAGTGGATACTGTAAGCCGACTTCCAAAAGAGGCAAAGCCATTATCAATGGGTGAATACTTTCTGCCTGAACCGGGAATGACTTCTGAAATTACTTCTGACAGTGAGATAGAAGCATGGATGTACTGCTCTCCCTGTTACATGGCCACAGCAGAGACAGAGGCAGGAGAGGAAACAGAGAATCTGTTCTTCTGTTACAGAGCTCCTACAGAAGCAGAAGCAGAGACAGAGACAGAAGCAGAGGCAGAAGCAGAAGCAGAAACAGAGACAAAGACAGAAGAGGTTGAATATGATATGGACGAAGAAGGTTATGAAAGTGAGCCAGAAGAATCTATCCCACCTGAAGAGGATACATTTGAGGAAGAAGTTCCAGAAGCATCAGAAGTCAATGAGCTCATGCTATGGGACAGAATGGTGATGGTACCATTTGGTCTGGTAAATGGATCTTCTCATATGCAAAACTTTTATAAGGGATGGATTAAGAAGAGCAAGCCGTCTTTCAAGAGTGGCTCCTGCCGTCCTAACCCATCCTTGCCAAAGAAAGATGATGATGATGCACCGTGCCAACAAGCACCAGTCCCACAAACCCAACAGGCATCAGAGGGTCCCTGTTATGTGACGTTCTTGGATGTGTCATCTTCAGAAGAGGAGTCTTCAAGCCAAGAGGTAATTAATTTTGACACCAAATCCGAAACGGCGCTTATCCCATTCCAACGTCTTAAGGAGCAACCTAAGTCTCCACCAAAAGAAGAAGTTGGTTCTAGTGGGACATCAGAAGAGGACACCACTCCCTTGAAGGAGTCGGATCTGTACCCAGAAGCAGTCCGTGGAACCTTCATCCGTGAAGTAGAAGGTGAAAGGCAGTTAACCTTTGTGGATGCAGATGGCACTGAACGCCACTTGAAGGTGGGTGGCAGTCTCCCAGAAGAGGAGTTGTCAACCTTGTACAACTTGTTGAAAGAGAATTTGGACGTGTTTGCATGGTCCTACAAAGACCTAAAGGGGATTGATCCCACAATATGTCAACATCATATTGACTTGGAGCCTGATGCCAAGCCAGTACGGCAACAACAGAGGCGAATGAATCCAAATTATTCCACATTGGTGAAAGCGAAGCTGCTCAAGCTTCTAGAAGCCGAGTTCATCTATCCAGTGGCAAATAGTGAATGGGTTTCACCCATCGTAGTTGTACCCAAGAAGAATGGCCAATTGCGCATATGTGTGGATTTCCGAAAGCTTAATTCCAAGACAAAGAAGGATCACTTTCCTATCCCTTTCACAGACCAACTGTTGGACACAGTGGCAGGACAAGAGCTTTATTCTCTTCTGGATGGATTCAGCGGATACAACCAAGTCCAAATCGCAGAAGAAGACCGATCCAAAACAACCTTCACCACAGAATGGGGGACCTACGCTTATCGAGTGATGCCATTTGGGCTCTGCAATGCCCCTGCTACTTTTCAACGAGTTATGATGGCTTCATTTCAAAATCATCTTCACGACTTCATTGAGGTATATTTAGATGACTTCTGTGTCTATAGCTTGATCCGTGAACACTGGGAACATCTGGAACAATGCTTTGACCGATGCCGGGAGTATGGGATTTCCCTCAAGCCTGACAAATGCATCTTTGGGGTTTCTTCTGGAGTCCTGTTGGGCCACATTGTCTCTGCACAAGGGATATCAACAGACCCTGCAAAGATTGAAAAGATTGCAGCTCTGACAGCACCCACCAACCTCAAACAGTTGAGGGGATTCCTAGGCCATGTGGGTTACTACAGAAGGTTTATAGCCCATTTTGCGACAAAGGCAACCTCCTTGCACAAGCTCCTGAGGAAAGATGCAGAGTTTACTTGGACAGAAGAATGTGACAAAGCCTTCCACACTCTGAAGCAGTGTCTGATAGAGGCACCCATTCTGCAACCTCCTGATTGGACGAAAGAGTTTCATGTACACACTGATGCATCAATTGAAGGCTTAGGTGTTGTCCTCTACCAAAAGGGCTCCTCGAAGTTGGATCAACCGATCTATTACGCAAGCCGAAAAGTCACTGATAGGGAACGGAACTATACAGTGACAGAGTTGGAGTGCTTGGCAATGGTGTTTGCCCTGGAGAAGTTCCGCCACTACCTCCTATCCACCCACTTTAAATTTTATGTGGATCATGAGGCCCTGTCCTTCTTGATGAACAAAGCAGATGTGAAAGGACGAATGATGAGATGGCTCCTTCTATTCCAGGAGTTCGACTTTGAGGTGATTACTAAGCCTGGTCGTTCCCATGTTCTGGCTGATCATCTGTCGTGTATCCCACAAACTGCAGACGAGGAGCAGGATGATCCAGACCTCCCTGATGCTTCCCTATTCTTGGTAGAAACTGTAACTCCCTGGTATGCAGACATTGCTAATCTGCTGGCAACCCAACAGTACCCTCCTGGTATCTCTAGTCGGGAGAGAAAGAAGCTTATGCTAGAATCAGCCCCATACACCCTGCTAGGTGGTGCACTGTACAAGAAAGGCAAAGATGAAGTGCTCAGAAGATGTGTTGCAGGAAATGAGATTGGGATTGTTCTGAAGGCTTGCCACGACGAGCCATGTGGAGGTCACTTTGCAGGAGAAGCTACAGCTAGGAAGGCTCTGCTAGCAGGATATTGGTGGCCTACCATTCACAAGGATGCCTATGATTACTGTAAAAGATGTGATGCTTGTCAAAGAATGGGGAAACCCACGAAGACAAGTGCCATGCCACTGCAACCTATCCTTCCTTTGAAGCCGTTTGAGAAGTGGGGTATTGACTTCGTAGGTCCAATCGATCCTCCCACTAGAAGGAAACAGAACCGATACATCCTCGTATATACGGATTATGTCACAAAGTGGTGTGAAGCTAAAGCCCTAAAGTGGGACGATGGTAACAGCATGGCCCTGTTCATGTACGAGAATATCATCACCCGTTTTGGTAGTCCCTTAGAGCTGGTAAGTGACAGAGGCACTCATTTTCTCAACAAAGTCATGGAAGAGTTGACAGAGTTGTATAAGATCCGCCATCGCAAGTCCACTCCCTATTACCCCAGAGCCAACGGCCAAGTCGAAGTCACCAATCGCATCCTCTGCTCGATTCTGACAAGGACGATTGCCACACATCGTCGTGATTGGGACGATCGACTTACAGAGGTCCTCTGGGCGTACAGAACCTCCCATAAAGCAGCAACAGGACAGACACCCTTCCAGTTGGTGTATGGAACAGAAGCTGTTTTTTCTGTTGAACTAGAATTACCCTCTTTGAGAGTGGCTATCAAAGAGCGTTTGGGGGATGATGATTCACTGCAACGCCGTCACGTGCACCTGGAATGTTTGGACGAAATTCGTAAGATGGCTCTACAGTGCATGGAAGCCACGCAAGCTCGACGTAAGGCTTACCATGATAGCTTCATCAAACACAAGGAGTTCAAAGAAGGTGATTTGGTCCTAGCCTATGATTCACGCTTTGGCAAGTTTCCTGGCAAGCTCCAACAACGGTGGATGGGCCCCTATAAAGTACTTGCCGTCAACCCTAATGGTTCTGTCCAAGTGCAGACCGTTGATGCCTCTGATGATCCCTTTCTGATCAATGGATATCGCCTGAAGAAGTACTTCCCTCCTTGGGGATCTTGACAATTACGGACACTTGATCCTTTCCCTCGTTGGCGCGGCATTGTACTTCTTATGATGTTACTTCTGATAGCCGTTCTTCAGTCACTTCTGATGAGGTGGACGCAACCCTCTGTCCCCTCAAAACCCCTTTTCAGCCTTGATCTCTTATCCTCTATTTTCCACCAGCGACAGTGGCGAGGTGGGTTCTGACAAATGGTATTTCTACCATTCCTTTGCTCAATATTGAAAAAAAAACAAAACAAAACATATCGGTCATGGGAGAAAAGGACTTAGGTCCCTGTCATGCCGACCTATTCTTCGAGAAAAGGTGGAAACACCCTCGGGAATAGGGAAAAATAAGAAAAAGAAAAAAACCAAAGAAGAAAAAAAAAACAAGAAAAACAAATCTGTTATGAGAGAAAAGGAAGCAATTCCCTGTCATAGCAGGCCTCGTTCCAAGAAAAGGTGATAAACACCCTTGGGCGAGAAGCTGGCTGTGGAAAAGGTGGTAACACCCAGCAGTCCAGAAGTGGATTCATTAATTGATATTTCCAGGATCCAATTCCGAAGCTGCCTCCCTTGGTACGCTGCGTCCTGGGTCTCTCTGCAAAGTGTCTAACTGTCCTCTAGCAGATGACATGTCCTATTCAACACAATGTTCGATTTGATGGCTACCTCCCTGGGTACGCCTGTTTAACAATTGATGACGCGATCTTCATCGACAAACAATAGAGTGATGAGAGCTTTCATCCTAACCGGATGGGGAAGTGAGTATGGTTGCCCTCTGTATCTATCAACAACGAGTGAGACAGAGGGTGGGGCGAGAGACCAGTCTTTTCCCTTCAAATCAAATGAGAGGTGAGTAGTGTGAATGAAGTGTTGCACGCACGGGATGGGCCTCTCAAAGCACAAAGCACAATTTGTTTCTGTGCACTGCACCATAAGGCTCCCTTGCCTTCCTTCTTGCACCGTATGCCGGCACAGGGCGGGATGCACAGTTGCACCATCAAATGCGCACAAGGCATACAACCTTTGCACAAGTGACTGTGAGGATTACATCAATGGGTTTCAGGAAAAGGCTGCCCTCCTGTATTTATCAATAGAGCGTGAGATAGCGGGTGGGTTGAGTTTGACTGGAGTTTCTTCAATCACTTACCGAGAGGTGAGATTGAGGGACGTTACGACACTTGGAGTCAGGTATGTTCCCGTTTCCCTGTGCACCCACGGGATGGGTCTTTACCGTCATCACAAGACACGTCACCCTGTTCTGTACATTGCACCATAAGGCTTCCTTGCTTTCCTCCTTGCACTTATGCCAGACGGGTTGGATGCACTAATGCACCATCAACTGTGCACCCTGGCATACTCCTTCTGCACCATTCCCCCTTGTCGATTCCTCAATCGGGTATGAGATATGGGTTTTAATCATTCTTTCTCGAGTGATATTAGTCATGGGGCGAGTGACTGTTCTTTCATTTCAATTGAGTGATTGTGAGTTGAGTGTAGTATCCCTCATCATCGACGAATTTCCTGCGATTCCTTCAACCAGCTACCTCCCTGGGTGCTGCCGCGTGGTCCCTGCCATGACGAACGTGTGCGAGAAGATGCCTTGGTCCCTCCAGCGCCGACAACCACCATGGACGTGCCGTCGACACTCAACCTTGATTCTTGATGAAACGGGCCAAGTTTTTCTAACCCTACACTTCGGGTTCTTCGTGACGTTCATGTTTTAAGTGTGGGGACATTAGTGGATGGTCTATGGTGTGGTCCTAGGTCCCTGTTGCTCGGTTAACCCTATCCGTTAAGGTCTTAAGTGTGGGGACGCGTCCCTGCGCGTCTACCGTGCATACCTTTCTGCATCTGCCTTAACCTGTTCATGCATGAATGCCTTGACTTGCTTTTACCCTCATGGGATCCCTTTCCACCCATCCGGTTATGTTCCACCCACCCTTGGGGCTGTTCCCTTGCAGTTTTCCTTCATTCCCTGATTTTGAGGTCCTGTCCTATGAATGCACCCTACGTTCACCAACATCAAAATCCAACTTTATAGCCCTATTCCTCCCTTTGAATTGATCATTTTTCCTTTTTACCTACCCTTGTTCCGGTGCACGGTTTTTGAGTTATTAATTTTTGAAGCATTTTGCACAATTTAGCCGGTTTTCCATGTGAACACACTTTTGTTGCTTCGGAATCATGCTTTGATGTCATAGCCCTGACCACCACTTTTCCCCTGACATTTTTCCTTTTTATTCCGCATCATTCCGATACACGGTTTGTCCGTTATTAATTTTCCGGGTTTTCACGACTTTTGCGTGTGTATTTTTGACATTTGCCCATGTGAACTTGCCCTATTTGCATCGAAATTCCAATTTGATTTGACAGCCGTGTCCCCTGTGCCTTCCCTTACCTTTTTCCTTTTTCCTCCCTCCTCTTTCGACTTCTGGATTTATTATTATTAATTTTTAAATACGTTTTCGAGAGTATTTTTGGTGTTTTTCGCATGTGAACCCTTCCTACTTCCACTGGAACTGTGCTTTATTGTGATAACCCTGTGCCACTCCTCCCTGGGACATTTTTCCTTCTTACTGCATGTCATTCCGGTGACCGGTTTGTCCAATATTAATTGCCGATCCCATTTTCGGGTTTGTTTTTGGGTTTTTCCCATATGAACGCGTCTTATCTCCATCGGAATTATGTTTTGATGTGATAGGATTGTCGGGCATATCTTTCTGCACAGTTTTCCTTTTTTCTGCACCTCATTCCGATGCACGGATCTTTCGATATTAATTTTTAATTGCGTTTTTTGGTTCGTTTTTTGTGTTTTTTGCACGTGACCACCCTTTACCCCTCCCGGAACCTCCGTCATATATTTTTCTCATTTTCTCCTGCCGTCCTGCCCACTTTTTGTTTTTACGCTATTTCGTTTTGACGTCCGGATTGGGAGTTATTAATTTTTCTTTATTTTTACGTGTATTCACGCGCCCGTTTTGCGCGTGAACGCGCCCTTTTTTGATTTTATGCGTCTCCACGTGTCCCGGTCGTGACCGCATACCCCGTCCCGTCATCCCGGTGCCATTTCAATCCCGTCACGGCAAATTTTTTTTACCCCGCCCCGCGCACGTGTGCGGGACGGGGGTACGCGCCTTTGTCCCTACCCACCCCTTACCCTCTTGACCCCTACCCAACCCATGGCCCCCCCATGGGCCCCCTCCCCTATTCCCCCCATGGGCCCCCACCCCTTCCCCCCAACTGCCCACCCCTTAACCCAACCACCTCCCTCCCTATCTCTTCCCCCTTCTCTCTCTTCCCCCGTCCTCCCTGCGTCCCTCCCCCTTCTTTCTCTCCACCCTCCACCTCCTCCCCCCCTTCTCCTCTTCCTCCTCCTCTTCCTTCTCCTGCTTCTACCCCTCCCTCTCCCTTCTTCTCTCCCGGCCCTGCGCCCCGCAGCCGCTCTCCTCCCGGAAGCCGCCTCCACCTCCTCTGCCGCCGTCGTGCTCCAGACCGCCGCCCTCCTCCCGTCGCGCCGCCTCCCCTATCGCCCCTTCTCCCTCCCTTCTTCCTCCCTGCGCCTCCCCGCCTTCTCCTCTTCCCCCTCCTCCTCCTCCTCCTTCCTTTCTCCTCCCCTCCTGCCCCGTCGCCACCATCCCTCCTCTTTCCCTCCCTCCTCCATCCCCTGCCGACGTCGCCGCCCGCCTGAGGATTCGCCGCCCCGCCTGCAGAGCCCGCCCCCGTCGCCGCCGCGCCCGCCCGTTTGGCCGCCCTTGTCGCGCCCCGGCTGCCCCCTTCGCCGCTGGACGCACCCCAGCCACCCGCCACCACCTTCTTCCTCCTCCACCTTCCACCACCACCTCTTCCTTTAACTATACCTAGGTTAGTTACTAACCTTAATTTAGTTAATACTAACCTAAGTTCAGTTAGATTCAACTAACTTAACTCCAGTTAAAAATTAACTCTAAACTAGTTAATTCCCATTAACCCTAACCTAGTTAACCTAACCTAGTTAACTTAACCTAGTTAACTTAACCTAACCTGCCTAACCTACCTGACTTGACTTCCTGTGACTAACATGACTTACCCCCATTAACCAGACTTAATTGACTTCTTCCTACCTGACTTATTTGATTTATGTGATTTAATTAATTTCTAACTTAATTTTTCCATTAAAAAAATTCAGAAAAATTTCTAAAAATTCATTTTGCCTTTTGCCAATTTTTGGGAGTTGTCCGCTGGAAATTACCAACCCTAAAATTTCTGAAAATTCAATATTTCCTAATTAATTCCCCAAATTGCCAATAAATGTAGAAAATTCATTTAAAAATAGTACAAAATTCTAAAAAAAATTCTAAAAAATTCCCCTCACCTCCCTTACTCATTTTCCATTTATTCAACCATAAATAATCACAACTTAACACAAAAAAATAAAAAATAAAAAATCAAAATCAAAATAAACAACCAACACAAACCAAATCCACACATCCACTAAGGTGTTCTGTTTGTTGTTTCATCAGTGATCTTTACTTTTCCTTTACTGGATTCACTTCTTTTGGGAGACTCTTCCGTGCGCATTTCTGCATTACATACACACCCCTTCTAGGTATTTATTTTATGTGCTTTATTTATTTTCATTTCCCCCTTAATCACAAATTAATTCTTAAAATGAACCCTTTAATTCACCCACAGTTCCACGCGCATTCGCACTAAACACACATACTTTTTAATTAAAATAAACCAGCCGTTCACTTAGCACGCGCTACGTGCGCTAAAGAGGCACTTTAATTTTTAATTAAAAAGAACCAGCCGTCACATGAGCACGTGTTGGCAAAAAAGCGCTCCACATCACCTTAATTTGTAATCAATGAATTGCATTTAGAGACCCAGTCGGGAATCGAAGTCCGGGAATCGCATAACTGCACCGCTTCACTTAAATAATTGGTAATTAAATTTATAATAAGGAACCGTCGTTTTCTTGCTAAGGTTTATCACCTAATAAAAATTCACCAATTTTTAATAATTTATTAAAATCAACCCTTCATTAAATTCATTCCCCCCTCACTGCACTTAATTCCCCTTTTTAATGAACCGTTTCGTGGGATGGGTATACGCAGTCATTAGAGTTATTTTCTGGTCCAGTCTTGGTTTATCACCGATGTAGTATTGATATGTGTCGGATATGGTATTGTTTTGGTTTCCTGTCTTAGTTACGGTTACGGGTACGGTATACAGTTTTTTTCTTTTGTTGCCTGATACGGGGTTCAGGGTGTTTGTCTGATGCATCGCATGAAGCTTTCGGTCGCATTTGTCTCAAGGTCATGTCAAATTTTTTCTAGGATGTGGTTTGCTTGGGGTTAGTTGGTCGTGTCACGTTTTATTGGTTATTCTCTTATCCTTGGTTTTTGTCTGTTACTTTGCAGGCATTCTCCTTGATTGTCTGTGTTTGTGGTGTGTGTGTAACCATCTGAATGGCGCCTTCTCATGCTCCTCCCCCTATCCAGTACGTCCCACTAGTTAGTAGGGATTACTCTTCCCTACTTACTTTTGAGCCCCTCACGAAGGCGGGACTTGCTGCTTTTGTGGCCACTCCTTTTCCCCTGCTTCCAGAGGATCCATCGTTATGTGATGAGTTCCTGGCCTCTTACAGCAAGAAGACAGGTGTAGTCCAAGGCATGTCTATGACTTTGACACCTCGAGGCTTAGGGAAGGCTCTGTCTCTTCCCTTCAAAGGTGAACCTTTTGTGACCACTCGTCAGCTCTTCTCTAATGAAGAGATTCTCAAGCTGTTGCAGAAGCAGACAAGGGAAATCCTCGATGTTAAGAAGGTGATAAAATCTTCAGGAGTTTCCTTTTCTATGATTACTGATCCCGTATGGAAGACGCTGTGTCAGTTCCTTCAGGACAGGTTTATGCCTGCCAAAACGCCATCCCACTATTTGTCCAAAGAGCTTTTCACAGCTTCCAGGATGGTACTGAAAGGAGTTGCTATTGATTGGAGCACTTACCTCCTCACTAAAATGGATCAGCATTTTGTCAAAGTCACCAGGGGTAATGTTACCAATGTCACATATGGATCATATTTGTCTGCCTTCTTGACCTATTCAGGTTTACAGAAGACTGTGCCTCCACCTCCTCCATCAGATTCAGTACCTCCTCCTCCACCTTCAGAAGAGTCAGAACCCATTGACATAGAGGATGATGATTCTCCGCCTCCCCTGGTCATACAGCGCAAACGCTTGAAGAGGGTAGCGGATAAAGCCCCTTCTGTACTTCCCTCAGTGCCTATCCCTGCTACCTCTGGCAGTGAACTCCCTGGGTATCTCACTTGCAATAACCTGTTCAGAGCACATCGAGAAGGATCCTTGGAGATCTCAGTTCCTTCCCTGAACAGTCTCGTCTCAGGAGATGCCATTCCTTTCCTCTGCAAGGATATTCAAAGTTCCATTGAGTTGTCAGTGACAGCCTGTGTTCAACAGCTGTACGCATCTTTCTATGAAGAACTCATGCAGTCCAAAGACTAGTTGCATAAGGCAACATCTGAGTTAGCTTCTGCTAAGGATACCCTAGCAGATTTATTTAAGCAAATGGAACAGCAAACCCAACTGGTGGCCACCCAAAGCGATGAGATTTTTTCATTGAAGACCCAGTTATTCGAAGCTCAATCCCAGGTTACTAGCCTTTCAGCAGAGCAGGAGAGGATGTCCAGAGAAGCGAAGGAATTCCACGCTATCTTAGATGACAAGCTTTCAGCTTTACAGATGGCTAATGACATAGTGGCCAACCAAGCCTCCCAAATCCAGCAGTTGCAAGATCAGCTTGCAAAGTCCCGCTCTGTTCCTCCCATCCCTCCTGTTCCATTGATTCCTTCTCTTTCACAGCAGGACTTGGCTGCTCTTCAGAGACAGGCTACTTTGTGCCCTCTATTCCAAGAAAAAGTGGAAAGATTGCAGTCCAGAATGGACTTGTTATGGTCTACCTTTGAGCAGTTTCAGGAATATGTCTTACCAGACCATTCTTTCTTTGTCCACTACCACTTACAGAAGTTGGTCTTCTACATGAAGCTTTCCACGATGGATTTACCTTTTCCAAAGGATGGCTGGAGTGGGGCTTGGTCTGTTGAGTTGTTGACAGAGGTAGCCGAATGGTCTTTGAAGATTCTGTCACGCCAGATACCATGTTGATGTCATACATGTATCTACGAGGAGACTTGTTAATTCCAGATGAGGTAGATATGGCATGGTATGTGGGGGATGTGGTCTTACAGGTTGTTTTATATGTCAATCATTTGGAGTTGCGCATAGCTGATATGTTCCAAAGTTATTCCTCCAAAGTAGCTGATTGTCAAGATAATTCGTGGCATCCCATGATTGATTCGGTGGCCCTAAATCAAAGACAAAACATAGCTCCTACCTTTGCCCAGAGTACTAACCAACTGAGGATGGATCTCTTAACCTATCTTTCCAAACATAATCCATTTGATGCTACCTTCTTTGATGCCTATCATAGACGATCTCTCTTAGGACCTTCTGTTCCTACCCTCCTCTATTACCAACAAATGGCTCACCGCTATGCTATATATCTTTCCCTTTGTCAATCTAATTCCACAATAATTTTACCCCTTCTTTTCCAACCTTCATCTTTCCCTCAAATTCCTATTTTCACATACTGTTCCTTTATTGAGGATAGGGTATTTTCCCCTTCTCCACCCTGTCCTTCACCCCTCATTAATGTACCCTCCACGTTTCCTATTTATCAGTTAACACCGTTCCTTAGTGATTCCTTACAAATTTCTGCCATTCCTTCTTTAACCTTTTCTTCCTTTTATGATTTTTCCTATCCTTCCCTACATCCACTTTCACTTATTCCATTACCCTCTCCTAACACTTCTATATCTCAACCACCTCAGTTGGTTAGTGACTGTGACGGGTTTGATAATCAGATTTCCAGAAGAAGGGGATGGAGTTCGGATGATTGCCTTACAGGACCGCAGAGTAATTGGCCAGTAATTCCGGGAGAATGGACAGCTTCCAGTCAAGCTTATCAAAACTATGTTCATTTTGCCCAACAGTATTCACAGTCTGCAGATCCCTCAGTGAGATTAACTGCTCACTTTGCTTGGTACCTGGCGTATATGCATAGGCACTCTCATACTGATTCAAAGCCTATTCCAAAGTTGTGCATGAATGTCAATGTTAGCATTGATTCCCAGCAGCTGGAGATATTGTATTTTCATGCCCTCTGTTTGCCTAGCAGATATTTGGTCCTGTTGGAAAGGATGTGCTGTCTCCAATTTTTTCAAAATCCTCCTAAAAACTTTGTAGATGAATCCTTATCTATGGATCGATTCCGACAACATCAATCTTTTAAGAGGGATCATCTTCATTGATACCTTTCCAATGTATGGTGGAAGCTTTTTAATGCAAAACTCTCTTTTTGAAGGAGTCATTCAGATGGTTGTGTTGTGTATTAGTGTTTGTGTTGTGAGTTTAATTATGTCAAACGAACGTGGTGGTTTTCTATTGGATTTCGTGTACGAGCTACGTTTTGGAAAATTGTGGTGCTAGGGTCATGGTTGGAGAATTGAAGAAGATGCAGATGAAGAAGAAGCAAACTCTTATATCCTTTACAATTTTGTTGTGATTTTCTTGTTTGATAAGCGGTGTTAATGTATAAAGGGTTTTCCTTTCTTTGTATTTTTATATCAGAAACAGGTTATAAGTTGGGGTCGTGGTGGATGGATTATTTTTGAGAAGATATGGAAGATCAAAGTTGAGCTTTTCCCTGAACTTCTATTCCCTTTTTCCTGGGTCGCGAGGACGCTTCCTTATTAAGTGTGGGGTATGTTGAGTGTTGAAATGACTTGTTTTTTGGCTGATTTTTGTTGTTTTTGAGAGCTGAATGATTGATTTTATGAGATGATTGATTGATTTGGAAGTGGATTGAGAGTGTTTTGGATGATATTGATTGTGTTTTGGAAGATCATGATGTTTGTTGGTGGTTCTGTGATGTTCTGATAGGTTCTGATTGGTTCTGTATACCTTTTATTTTGCTCTGTTTTGGTCTGTTTTGTTATGATTATCTTCTGTAAGGAGGGATGGAGTATTGATTGATGAAGATTGAGATATTGTGAAAGTTTATTGAATGGTTTGTAAGAGTTTGGAATGGTTTGAGAATGAGTTATGTGGTTTTGATGACCTTCTGTAACCTTCTATAGGTCTTCTGTAGAGCTTCTGCTTCTGTTCTGTTCTGCTTCTGTTCTGTACTGTAGCTGTTCTGGTACTGTTCTCTAGACTGTTCTGTATGCTTTTGTAATTGTTCTGTGGAATGTATGTGTGACTTTGGGAAAGTTTTCTAACCTTGGAAAGAGGTGATACAAGTGCAAAAGAGCTGAAGGAAGTGGAAGAAGTAGCTACCAAAGACTCAGGAGAAGACTAGAGTGAAGTGACAGTAGTGAGCTATGAAAGGACACTGTAGTGGCTCTGGTGACTCTTCATATCAGACATACCTCTTGGGAGGGGTATCCACGACCTAAGAAGGATTATTGAGAGTGATTTTTTGAGAGATTGTAGTGAGGATATGATGTATTATTGATGGAGAGAGAGAGAGAGAGTCAGAGATAGCCAATTCTACTGAAATAAAGTGATTGTATATGAGAGATTGAGAGAGAAGACTATGAAGATATTGAAGATGAATACTATGTGATGTATTTCCATTCAAAGATGGTGTACTTCTTTGCTTTCTTTGTTCTATTGATGGATTTTGTGAAGATATTGAAGAATATGGTTGATTCTATTAAAAACCGTGGGAGATCTACATGATGCTGCATGAAGATTTGTTGTGCCTGGTGTTCTTTTCTTCATTGTGATCATATGAAACATGATAAACAAGCTTGTTGATGTTACAAGATAGATTTTCTTGCAAGGAAATTCCCTTTTCCTTGGTGTTCCTCTCGGGGCTCCAACCACACCCCCCTTCCCCTCCCCAACATGACATGATATCCCCCCCCACCCCATGACAGGACACTACGCGACGCGGCCCCCTCCCCCTCCCCAACATAACATGGTATCCTCCCCCCTCCGCCCCCCCCCATGACATGACACGATGCGACACCCCCCCTCTCCCCCCTCAACACACACCACACCATGTCGCGACGCCCCCTCCCCCCCCGCTTCCCTCAATGCACACACCCACCCACCATGTCGCAACGCCCCCCCATGCCACAACACGACGCGACACACCCCCCTCCCCAACATAACATGACATCCCCCCTCCCCCCCATGACATGACACGATGCGCCCCCCACCCCCTCCCCAACATAACATGGCATCCCCCCTCTCCCCATGACATGACACGATTCACCACGCCCCCCTTCCCCTCCCCAACATGACATGACATCCCCCCCACCCCATGAGAGGACATGACGCGACGCAGCCCCCTCCCCCTCCCCAACATAACATGGCATCATCCCAACTCCCCCCTCCCCATGACATGACACGACGCGACGCCCCTCCCTGTCCCCCCTCAACACACACCACACCATGTCGCGACGCGCCCTCCTCCCACCCGGCACTTTTCTCAACACACACACCCACCCACCATGTCGCAACACCCCCTCCCCCCCCATGCCACGACACGACGCGACACCCCCCTCCCCAACATAACATGACATCCCCCCTCGAGCCCCCCCTGCATGACACGACGTGATGCGCCAACCCCCCTCCCCCTCCCCAACATATCATGACATCCCCCCCTGACACGACATGATGCAACATGCCCCCTTCCCCCTCCCCAACATGACGTGACATCCCCCCTCCCCCCCCGCCCCATGACATGACACGATGCGACGTGCCCCTCTCCCCTTAACACACCCACCCACCCACCATGATGCCCCCCCAACACACACCACACCATGTCGCGACGCACCCTCCCCCGCCCTCCGAAATTCGGCTTGCCCCCTTCCCCCCTCAACACACACCACACCATGTCGCGATGCGACCCCCCCAACACACACCACACCATGTCGTGACGCGCCCTCCCCCCTCCAAAATTTGGCCCCCCCCTTCCCCCCTCAACACACACCACACCATGTCGCAATGTGCGCCCCCCCTCCCCCCCCATGACATCCCCCGGCCCCATGATATGACATGACGTGACATGCCCCCTCCCCTTAACACACACCCACACCCACCAGGACGCCCCCTCCCCCCCCAACACACACCACACCATGTCGCCACGCGCCCTCTGCCCCTCCAAAATTCGGCACCCCCTTTCCCCCCTCAACACACACCACACCATGTCGCGATGCGCCTCCCCCCCATGACACGACACAATGCGACGCGCCCCCCTCCCCCAACCCAACATAACATGACATCCTCCCCCAATGACACGACGCGACGTGCCCGCCCTCCTCCCCAACATAACATGACATCCCCCATTACCCCCCCATGACACAACACGACACGACGCGATGCGTTCCCCTCCCCCTCCCTAACATGACATGACATCCCCCCACCATAACACGATGCGATGCGATGCGCCCCCCTTCCCAACATAATATGACATCCCCCCTTCCCCCCCATGACACGACACGACACAACGTGATGCGAAGCGACGTGCCCCCCTCCCCTCCCCAACATAACATGACATCCCCCCCCTCCATGACATGACTCGACGCGACGTGCCCCCCTCCCTCTCCCCAACATAACATGACATCCCCCCCCTCTCCCCCATGCCACGACACGACGCGACACGCCCCCCTCCCCAACATAGCATGACATCCCCCCTCCCCCCCCCATGGCATGACGCGAAGCACCTGCCCCCCTCCCCAACATAACATGACATCCCCCCCTCGAGCCCCCCCCCGCCCATGGCACGACGTGATGCGCCACCCCCCCTCCCCCTCCCCAACATATCATGACATCCCCCCTTGACACAACACGACGCGACGCGCCCCCCTCCCCCTCCCCAACATGAGGTGACATCCCCCCTTCCCCCCCCGCCCTATGACATGACACGACGTGGCGTGCCCTCCTCCCCATAACACACACACCCACCCACCATGACGCGCCCCCCCAACACACACCACACCATGTCGCCACGCACCCTCCCCCCTCCAAAATTTTGCCCCCCCTTCCCCCCTCAACACACACCACACCATGTCGTGACTTGGCCCCCCCCCCCAATGACATCCCCCCCCGCCCCATGACATGACACGACACGACGTGCCCCACTCCCCTTAACACACACACCCACCCACCATGACGCCCCCCCAACACACACCACACCATGTCGCGACGCGCCCTCCCCCCCTCAAAAATTCGGCCCCCTCCTTCCCCCCTCAACACACACCACACCATGTCGCGATGCACCCTCGCCTCCCATGACATCCCCCCTACCTTATGACATAACACGACACGACGTGCCCCCCCTCCCCTTAACACACATCCCCACCCACCATGATGCCCCCTCCCCCCCCCAACACACACCACACCATGTCGCGACACGCCCTCCCCCCTCCAAAATTCAACCCCCCTCCCCCCACAACACACACCACACCATGTCGCGACGCGCCCCCATGACATCACCCCACCCCCCCATGATAGGACACGATGCCACGTGCCCCCCTCCCCCAACCCAACATAACATGACATCCCCCCCCATGACACGATGCGACGTGCCCACCCCCCTCTCCAACATAACATGACATCCCCCCTCCCCTCCATGACACGACACGACACGACGCGATGCGTCCCCCTCCCCCTCCCCAACATGACATGACATCCCCCCCATGACACGACGTGACGCTACGCGCCCCCCTCCCCAACATAACATGACATCCCCCCCTTCCCCCCCCATGATAGGACACAACACGACGCAATACGACGCGATGCCCCCCCCTCCCCCTCGCCTCCCCAACATAACACGACATCCCCCCCTCCAAAATTCGGCCCCCCCTTTCCCCCTCAACACACACCACACCATGTCGCGATGCGACTTTCCCTCCCCCCCCATGACACGACATGACGCGATGCGCCCCTCTCCCCCAACCCAACATAAGATGACATACCCCCCCATGACACGACACGACGTGCCCGCCCCCCTCCCCAACATAACATGACCTCCCCCCTCCCCCCCATGACATGACATGACACAATGCGACGCCTCCCCCTCCCCCTACCCAACATGACATGACATCCCCCCCATGACACGACGCCACGCGACGCGCCCCCTCCCCAACAAAACATGACATCCACCCCTCCCCCCCGACATGACACGACACGACGTGATGTGACGCGATGCGCCCCCCTCCCCCTCCCCAACATAACATGACATCCCCCCTCCCCCCCATGCCACGACATGATGCGATGTGCCCACCTCCCCAACATGACATGACATTCCCCCTCCCCCCCATGACATGACGCGATGCGCCCCCCACCCCCTCCCCAACATAACATGGCATCCCCCCCTCTCCCCATGACACGACACAACGCACCGTGCCCCCCTTCCCCTCCCCAACATGACATGACATCCCCCCCCACCCCATGACAGGACACGACGCGATGCGCCCCCCTCCCCCTCCCCAAAATAACATGGCATCCTCCCCCCTCCCCCCCTCCCATGACATGACACGACGCGACGTGCCCCCTCCCCTCAACACACACACCCACCCACCATGACACGACGCCCGCCCTGCCTCCCCCCTCAACACACACACCCACCCACCATGTCGCGACGCCCCCTCCTCCCCCCATGCCACGACACGACGGGACGCGCCCCCCTCCCCAACATAACATGACATCTCCCCCCTCCCCCCCCCCATGACATGACGCGATGCGCCCACGCCCCTCCCCAACATAACATAACGTCCCCCCCTCGCGCCCCCCTCCCCCTCCCCATCATATCATGACATCCCCCCCTCCCCCCCTGACACGACACAATGCGACGCGCCCACTCCCCCCCCCCCCGCCCCATGACATGACACGAGGCGACGTGCCCCCCCCTTCCCCCCTCAACACACACCACACCATGTCGCGACACTCCCCCCTCCAAAATTCCTCCCCCTGCCCCCTTCAACACACACCACGCCATGTCATGACGCGGCCTCCCTCCCTCCAAAATTCGCCCCCCCCCCCCTTCCCCCCTCAAAACACACCACGCCATGTCTCGACGCGCCCTCCCCCCCCTCCAAAATTTGGCCCCCCCCTTCCCCCCTCAACTGCCATGTCGCGACGCGCCCTTCCCCCCCCCCAAAAGAAATTTCGGGCTTTGTAGGTATGCCTTGCCGTTGGAGCCGATTGCACCTATGAGGGAGTACTCTTGCAGCTCCCTCACCCATGGTCGTGGCGTCGTGTTGTAGCGCGTTGATAGCTCCACCCACCCACCGTGACATAGTCCCTTGCTGAGCCCCGGTGATCATGTAAATGCTTTCTATCTATGAATATGACTTAAAGCCCTCAAGATGGGCCCTTGGGAAAATCATGTGCCGCGTTATGTGTCATGTCGTGTTCCATGACGTGTTGGGGTGCTCCGTGACGTGTTAAGGGGTCGAAATGGCAAACTCGTGGAATGGGTCTAGTGCTGCCCCGGGGCCTAGACGGAGTCCCCAGGGGGTTCCGAGCGGGTCTCTGAGGGCTAGACCATCACACTTGGTATCAGATCCGCCTTCGCGGGTGGCGTGTGCTAACCCCCGTGTTGGGGAGCCTGGGCTGAGGCGTGTTGAGAAAGCTTCGAAGAGCACCATGCCCAAGTCAGGAGTTGATGCTGTAGAGTACATTTATAATAAAAAAAAGAAGCCTTCTTGAAGATTTTTATGATCTAGAGTACGACCTGCAAGGTTTGATGGAAAAGCTGAGGTGTGGAAGGGGAAACGGGGCGAATGCTCCATCCCAAATTCATTGTGAGCTTGAAAAGAAGATACCGGTGATTGAAGAGAGGGAGGATGAGGTGAAGGGAAGGTTGAAGGGTGTGAATGAGGAGATTGAGGTGTGGAGAGAAAAGATGCTGAGGAAAGGAGACTAGGATGCCTTGGAAGCTGAAAGTGAGTTGAAAAGAAGAATTGCTTTGGATTTTGACGCGTCTATTGCTATAGGCGGAATGCCGGGGGTGAAGAAAGAAGTGGAGGTTGTGAAGGAGAGTAGAGGAAGTGGAGTTGGAGAGAAAGGGGTGGAGAAGAAGAAAATTGGTGTTGAGATGAAGAAGTCTATGAAAAGGGAAGGTGATGGGAAGAGATACGCGGAGGAGGAATGTGGGAGTAAAAGAATGGTGGTGAAGGAGAAAACGAATGATGTCAAAGGGAAGAAAGCTATGCCTAGTCTTGTGAATCTGCCGTTGCGGCGGCCTGTGCCTTCAAAACGTGTGGAGCCAAGTTCGAGCTCCGGATTAGAAGATGAAGATGATGAAGGGAGTGAGGATGAGGATGAGGATGAGGAGAGTGAGGAGAGGATGCGGGCGATGAAAGCCCAGTTTGCGGACCTGATGAGAATTATGCAAAAAGGATTAAGGGAGCGGGGTACTTTGAAGAAGAGTGTGGAGAATGGGAAGGAGAAGGAAGAAATGCGGGTTAAGGTAGTGCCGCCTGCCCCTTTTTTGAGGAAAAGTCATGTTGATGAGAAGGGTGAAGTGAAGAAGCAGGATGCTGGATTGAAGATGAGAAGTAATGTGGTGGAGGGGAGAAAGTTGAAGAAGAAAGCTATGTTGGAGGACGCCGATAGGAAGAAATGTGTTGTGAATGGAGTGGTGATTGAGGAGATGGACGAAGCCAAAGAGGCTAAGTCAAAATCATGTGCTTCTAGTGTGCTGCGGGGTGGTGTCCCCTATGAGTTGGAAAAGATAGAAGGAAAGGGGAAAGGAGAGAAGAAGGAAGGCTCGTTCGGTCCAGCGAGCATGAGTGAATTGGGACCACATGTTTTTCCTCGTGACCTTGTAAAACCAAAAGAGTTGGATGAGTTGAAGCCTAGAGTTGGTGTTGAGGTGAAGTGGGGTGATGGAAAGGTGGGGATTGAAAGAATGAAGGAGAAGGAAAAGTTGTGTGCAAAAAGAGTGCCAAAGCAGGAGTGGAGAAGAGATGAGATATTGAGGAGGATTGATGATGAGTTGAGATATGTTGGAATGGGAGAGAAGAAGGAAGGCTCATTTGGCCCAGCAAGCATAAATGAACTGGGACCACCGATGTTTTCTGATGATTGTGCTATGTTGAAAAAGTGTGCTGAGTTGAAGTTTTGTGTTGACGCTGAGGTGAAGTGTGGTGTGGAAAGGGTTGAGTTGAAGAAAGATAAAGTCTTGAAGCATGGTGGTGTTGAGTTGAAGGATGGAGGTGAGGTGAAGTGTGCTGAGCAGAAAGAAGATGAAATGTTGAAGCATGGTGCTGAGTTGAGATGTGTTGGAGTGGAAAGGGCGAAGGAAGGTGTAACGTGTCCACTAACATCCTCTAAGACACGTCTTAGCAGTCCATCGGAAAGGTTGTCTAGAAGACTCCACCCGGCACTCCCATGGAATGTTGCGGGTTTTGTAATCTAGGATTTTCCGCGTCTGCCCCGTAACGGAAGCGTCCTGGGCACTTTCCACTTAGGATCGAACGGAATTGTTTGGTCGTTTGCTAACAGCGTCTAGCGTCAGACCTGATCGAACTACTTTACGCAGAACGCCCGGTCTGAAGCGGATTCATGCTGCACTTGGTTCAAGGAGAATGGGAAACAAGAGGGATGCAAGGCTCGACCTCTCTGCCAAAAGGCATAGTCCCATTCCGTTCCCCTAAAACAGCCTGAATCGGGTAATCGGTACTTCCAAGTCATTGTTCTCCTTGCTTGTTTCGGTGATGACGATCGTCCTTCTGTTCGTCAAAGGTTTTGAGAAAAGTTCCCGGCTAACCGGGACCACCCATCCGTAGGACAGACCCATGGTCCATCCTCCGCACTTTCCTCGGTTTGTTTTAGTTATGTAATTACCTACCACATTAGATTGACATATACAAACAGCTTCCTTGATTAACCCCGTTAATCACTGGTTCCTTCACGTAATCTTATCACAGGACATAAAGAAAACAATGTCAAACAACTTCTTTGTTATCATTTTATCCTTTTATCTTTGAAATACAAGGAGTTCCCGCCCGTAGGCGCTTTCATAATCCGCCCGAAGGCTATCCAGTAATCCTTCCTGTGATTACTATCCCAAGTTTCCGCCCGTAGACTAGTATGCGGGCCTCGAGATCCAATCCCGAGTCACGTTAGTCTCTTGTGCAGGACCCGGAAGGCGAGGGATTTACAGCCAGAGCCCCCCCTGGCACCCAAGCGACCTCCTGCTCCAAGCAGAACTCAACGGAGAGACCTCTCACGGCGGGTTCGGTCCACGTCCCCGGCGCGGTTCACAACCCCCTTGGTTAGGGTTAGGCAGGCAGTCGGGGGTAACTGAAGCTGCCTCTCCCTTCAGGCCTTCAACCTGAAGCATTTAGATATGTTTTCCTCCTTTAGTTCATTGAGCAAACAATGCAAACAGTGCTTTTCTAACTGTTACAAGTACAATCAAATTCCAATGGTCGTTTGGTTGGCAAACTGTTAAGGATTGACTCCTCATCTCCGAATGCGACCCGCATTCGATCCGGAATCAATTGCAACTTAGCAAGATTCCTATTATTCTTGGATTAGGGTCATACCCTTCCAATACATTAGGTTTGCTGTGGCAGGATCCAGCGACCATGTCGCTTTAGTTTATTGTCGGTCATTTGCTTCAAGGCAAATACTTAACTTTTCCTTTTCCTTGGCAAACTTTTCCCAAGAAAAGTGAATAACAGGATGATTACTCATCCTCAATAAATTAACTTCCTTCAATAACTTGTCAACCTCATTTCGAGAGATGACAAGACTCTTGCGGACAAATTCCAAGACTATACAATGTTGCGGCTTGTGCGCAAGTAATGCATCTATTCTACGGAATCCTCCTACCCATTTCTTAGTGTTCCGACCACGGGTTTTAACCCTAGCCGAGTAACATGATTTTGGGGTATCCTTCGAGTCATTTCTAATTAGGTTTGGCTCATGATTCTAGAATATGCAACTCCGTCGGAGTTCCATCATGATCCTTAGGTTCACAGTTTTTGTCTTAAGCGAGGTCGAATTATCCATGCACTAAATCCTAGTTATCTCTTAGGACTCCTATGTTTATACTATTCCTTGTGGTTTATATTACTTAGCCAATTCAATTATGCCTGTTTGCGACAAGGATGATCCTTCTAGGGTGATAAACCAAATCTAACGGAATCGAATTTGCGTAACATGCGATTGACTGCCGTTTCCTTGGTGAGGTAAAATTACTTACTAATATGTACGCTAACTTTCCTAATTAATCAAGCCTACTACTTTGTAGTCTATGCTCTCGAAGCTTATGCCTTGGCGAATCATACAATCTTTCCTTGGTGCACGATAATTTGGTTACTAACTTTTCCTAGGACCTCCTACTAGGTCTTACATCAATAGTCGTACCCACAACCTTGTTGTTTACCCTTTTCATTCTATGCTCTTACACCTAATTACGGCTCTTAATGATTGACCTTTTTCTCATGACGACTACGCAATTCCTAACATTCTCCTAGCCACTAAGTCGTTGATGATACTCAAGCGAAACTAGTGTTATTCTATTCCATGTTATAACTATGTTGCAAGTCATACGTTCACTTTAGTACCCTATTAGTTCTTTCCGAATGAAACCTTATGGTGCTAGCCTTTCCCTATGAAATCATTATGGGAGGTATGTTACCTAATGTGCATATACGCTTAATCCACCATATCTAGGATGGCAAATAATGCACATATAAATTCCGCTTCCTTGCTTAGGATTAGATTCCTTACCTTAATAAGGTACCATCTACATGCATCTAACTCTCTAATCGTTCAATCTTTCATAATGTTCAAAAGATGCATTTCTTTCAATTTCCATATGCTTTCAATTTAAACGTAAACATGAAATTCCCTTCCTAAGCGCGCCTAATCATTTCCTTATGCGGAATTAACACGGAAGAACCTGGACTTGTGGTGTCGGGGTGATGTCCACTTGCACATTTGGAGTCGAGCCTCCCGCGGTTGCCTCTTGGGATCTTTTTGGAGCCATCGTAGTCGTAAATTCGACTTCCGATCTGCCTTTGTGCTTGTATGCGGTTGGGTTCCTCTTCGGGATAGAGCTTGCGACAAAAGCTTAGGAGTTCCCACGAAACTCGAATCGGCGCGGTATTTGGACGGCTTGCGGATTTAATGTCTTTGTCCGAAGTCTTGTCGAAGGTTCTTGTGAGGTCTTTATGGCCTCACCGTCTCCTTCTTTAGAAGTCCCGGGGTATTTAATGGATCTTCGGGAAGATGCCGTGGGAAAGGTCCTTTGGGACAAGTGGTGGAAAAGTGCCTTTTGGGCCAGGTGGTGGGAAAATGCCTTTGAAAATGGGTGGAAAAGGGTGGAAAAATGGGGTCGTGGGAAGGTGGTTTAGTGAGGCCCCCCTATGGAAGCTTCTAAAGAAGCTTCCAAAGGAGCTTCTGAGAGCACGTGGGCGGGGTCGTGTGTCAAGATTGTGGGAGAGAAGGAAGGAGTCTCGCTTGAAGCTTTCTTGCTTGCACAATGGGGGAAGACACACAAGGGTGGAGGCTGAAAACAGTTTTCCTCTTCTTAGTTGTGTAAGCCAAAAGAACTCAAGTACAAAGAAATAGAAGAACCCTCTATATGGGTCTCAAACCAAACTCAACTAACTAAGGTGGCATTCTAACTGAGCCACGAACTAGAGTAGATAAGGATAGCTATCATGTAGCTATTATTCATGGGCGGTGTACCAACCGCGTCTGCAACTGACAAGTCGGTGACATAAATACACAACGGTCACCCTGGCGTATCACGAGTGGAGCTCGATATCTCAACACTCCCCCTCGAGCTCAATCCCAATTCCTGCACACCAAGCAGGTCTCTGAACTTGTGCAGCTTCTCTGCGCCCAATGCCTTCGTGAATATGTCAGCTACTTGATCCTCTGTGCTGACATAAACTAGATCAATAAGACCTAGTAAAACCCTCTCTCGCACATAGTGATAATGCACCTCAATGTGCTTTGTTCTAGCATGATAGACTGGGTTATTTGCCAAGTGTATACTACTCATGTTGTCACAATAAATGACAACTGGCCCATCTGTAGACTGATGCATATCATAAAGTAGCTTATGCAACCAAGCTACCTCACATGCAGCCATTGCTGCACCCCTGTACTCAGCCTCTGTGCTCGACAAGGCAACTGTAGGCTGTTTCTTGCTGCTCCAAGTGACTGCAGCACTCCCAAAAGAGAATACATATCCACTGGTAGATCGTCTATCAGAAATACTACCAGCCCAATCAGCATCAGTGTATCCATGCAACTGTATCTGAACCCCACTCTCATAAAATAGTCCATACTGCAATGTGGACTTCACATACCTGAGTATGCGTCTAGCTGCATCCAAATGTGGTTTCCTTGGAGCCTGCATAAACTGACTTACCAATCCAACAGCATAGCTCAAATCTGGCCTGGTAATAGTCATATAAATCAAACTTCCTACTATGCGTCTGTACATAGTAGGGTCTTCTAGAAGCTCACCTGCATCTGTGCTTAGCTTCACATTTTGCTCCAAAGGAACTGAAATAGGCTTACAGCCTGTCATCCCATATTTGGACAGCATGTCCAATCCATACTGCCTCTGCAAGAGCTGTATCCCACTTGGTGATCTAATCACCTCAATGCCCAAGAAATAACGCAGCTCTCCCAAATCCTTCATCTCAAACTTCTGCTTCAATAGCATTTTCACATGAAGGATATCTTCATCACTGTCACCTGTCATAATCAAATCATCAACATAAATGACAAGTAGCATAATACCTTTCTCTGTTTTTCTCACATAAAGTGAGAAATCTGCCTTAGAAATCTGAAAGCCAATAGTGACAAGATACTGTCCTATCTTGTCAGACCATGCTCTAGGTGCTTGCTTCAAGCCATACAAGGCTTTCTTCAACCTGCAAACAAACTCAGGATGAACAGCATGCACATAACCTGGTGGCTGCTCCATATAGACCTCTTCTTGCAAATCACCATGCAAGAAGGCATTCTTTACATCCATCTGATGTAAAGACCATCCCTTTGATGCAGCCATAGCAATGACTGCTCTTACAGTTGCCATCCTTGCAACTGGACTGAATGTTTCTTCATAGTCAATGCCATATGTTTGTGCATACCCCTTGACTACTAATCTTGCCTTGTATCTGTTCACAGAACCATCTGCATTGTGCTTCACCTTATAAACCCACTTACAGCCAATTGTATTCTTACCTTTAGGCAAAGGTACTAACTCCCATGTAGCATTTTCTTCCAAGGCATCCATTTCTTCATCCATGGCTTTCTCCCATTTTTCTTTTCCCATGGCTTGCTCAAAAGATGTGGGTTCTGGTTCCTGTATCACTTTGACCATATATGCATAGTGAATGGCTGTAAATCCATCATATTTCAGCCTATCCACAGGATACCTAGCTCTCGTAGACCTGCGCAAAGTAGGTTCACTCCCAGGTGCTCTCAAAACATCCCTGGTCTTCCTTACTCCAGGTGTAACAATAGAAGGAATACCCAACTCATCATCAATGCTCTGTTCTGAGCCACTGGATTCACCATCCACATAAGAGTGACCTGCATTCACATCAAACATGGGCTGATCAACCTTCTCTTTTCCTTTTCGTGATACCTGCATACCACTAACTGCATTGCTTTGAGAAGATTCTCCTGATCTCAATCTGCCTGTCCATGGCGAAGAATGTGAACCACTGCTAGAGGACGCTCCAGGTCCACTAATATTTTGTGACTGCTGCTGTGAATTCTGTGCAGCATTACCATTTTGTGCATCTTCATCATCAATCACATTTACTGGTTTATACCAGCTACTCATCTCATCAAAAACAACATCTCTGCTCACTGTAAACTTACGAGTAGAAGGGTTATAGTATCTATACCCTTTTTGCTGCAGAGAGTAACCAATAAAGATGCACTTCTCAGCTTTTGGATCCAACTTGGATCTCAGCTCATCTGGCACATGTACATAGGCAATGCAACCAAAAATTTTCAAATGAGAAATATCTGGTTTCCTACCAGTATACCTCTCCTCTGGAGTCATTCCATGTATTGCTGCAGTGGGAGTCCTGTTCATTATGTAGACTGCTGTAGCAACTGCTTCAGCCCAATAAAAATCTGGCAAGTCTTTTTCATTGAGCATGGCACGAGATACCTCTCCAATATGCCTGTTTTTCCTTTCTGCAATTCCATTTTGTTGTGGGGTATAACTGCATGAATATTGCTGCTTTATGCCATGCTCCTGCAAGAACTTTGCAAACTCATTTGAGAGGTACTCTCCCCCTCCATCTGACCTTAGGCATTTTATTTGCAGACCTGTTTCTTTTTCAGCCATAGATTTAAGAGTTTTGAAATGCCCAAAAACTTCACTTTTCTTTTTCATAAAATACACCCAAACTTTTCTGCTATAGTCATCAATAAAAGTGACAAAATAATGACAGCCTCCAAGAGATGCAGCTTTAGTAGTCCACACATCAGAGTGGATTAATTCCAATGGCTTCTCACTCTCTTGAACATGTCTAGGAAATCGTTTCCTTGCCTGTTTTCCAAACTGACAGGCTTCACATACCTTATGCATTTCTGCAACCTTGAATTTCGGCAGACCTGCAACAATATTTTGGGCCTGCATTAATTTAAGTCGCTGTACATTAACATGACCAATGCGTTTATGCCAGATATCAATATCTGCAACTACACCGGTCCCATGTGCAAACATTGCTGCACTCAATTCAGACATGTCTGCATCCAACGTAAACATTCTGCCCTTCTTCTTTCCTTTTGCTATCAAGCGACCTTTATTTTTCATATCCTCAACAAAGCATCCATGAGGATTAAATCTGACCTGCAAGCCCTGTTCAACCATTTGACCAACAGAAACCAGATTCTTGGTGATATTCGGGACATGAAATACATCGGACAGGTATTTCTTTTTCCCATCCTGCATAGACAAGGGAATTTTTCCAATCTGCACAATAGGATGTGCAGTATCATCACCAGTCTCCACAAATCCTGGTTTTTCCATTTTCCTTGCATCCTCCATCCATTCTGCATGACCTGTCATGTGGTTTGATGCACCTGAGTCAACATACTATACATCATTGCTTTCTTCTGCACTTGTCACAGAATTGTTCATGTGCTGCACCATGAACAAATGCTCATTTCTGTCATCACCCTGTCTGCTAGAAGATGCATAATTCCCTTGTTGCAGTTTTCCATTCATGATGTCATTCTGCTTTTTATAGCAGTCTTTAGCCATATGACCCATTTTACCACAGTAGTAGCATTCAACATTACTGTTTGCATTTTGGCCTCTTTGCCATCCACCACGACCTCTTTGGCTCCCCCTGACTCTAGAGTTACCACGTCCTCCTCCATAGGACTGGTTTTCTTGAGCTTGCTGCATATTCTGATTTCTACCACGGCCTCCAAATCGGCCTCCTCTACCTCTGCCTCTACCTCTTCCAGCATTTGAGTAGAAGACAGCTTCTTTTGCAGTTCCTCCTGAAGAAGATGCACCACCATTTCTCTGCTCCTCAGAAATTAGAAGAGCAATCAACTCCTCAAAATCAGGAAATCTTTCACGAACTGAAATGGATGTCCGAAACTGTGCATAATCCTTTCCTAGACCATTCAAGGTCACAGAAACTAAATCATCATCTTCCACTGGCGACCCAATGGAAGCAAGTGCATCTGCAATCTTCTTCACCTTCATGTGGTAGTCATTGATGCTCATATTTTCTCTTTGCACATTGTGCAACTCTTGCTTGAGCTGCATTTTCCTGGCTTGCGTATTTGTGCTATACATTTTTGACAAAGTATCCCATGCCTCCTTTGGCGTACTTGCATCCTGAATATGCACAATCATAGAGTCTGAAATGCTGATAGACAGCCAGTACATAACTTTCCTGGCTCTCTCATGCCATGTTTTAAATGCCTGCATTTGCTGTTGATTGGGAACATCAGGAAGAACTGGTTCTTCTTCATTTCCTGCAACAAATTCCCAATATCCTTTTCCCATAAGGAAATTCGTCATTCTAAACTTCCATGCCTGGAAGTTGTTCTTGTCAAGCTTTTCAGTGACAATCTGTGAAAGAGAATCAGACGCCATTACAGAATACTGCAAGAAATTCTGTCACTGCAAAAAACACAGCTTCACCCTCACAAGGGCAAATCTGCAAAACTGGCGAAAGTGGTATTTGACCACACAGTCACTTCCTAGTGACGATTTTGCATAAACAGGAACCAAGGATGATTCTGAAACTCCCAATGTCTCTGCGCACAAGCATACGATGCAATTTCTACAGTAACTTTTCACCGACCTGTAGAACAGTGGCTGCACAGCATAAAACTGAGCCGTTTCCTGAGTGCGTGCAGAAAACTTCCGTCTACAAAACAGGCCCCGAAATGGCCTCAAATCAAAAAAACAGGGTCGCCAAGAGCTAAAGCTCTTTCCCGCAGCATATACTGCCCTCTTGCTTCACTGCGAAGGGCGTCTCAACCTGAGACAATGCACTCCTGCAATTTCCGGCTGTGCTACCTGCGGAGATCTGCTCCCAAAACAGAAAATGAAAGCAACACTGCTCCTCTTACCAGAATACCACGAGCTTGGCTTGCTTTCTTGAGCTCCTTACCGCGAACAAGGCTCTGATACCATGTCAAGATTGTGGGAGAGAAGGAAGGAGTCTCGCTTGAAGCTTTCTTGCTTGCACAATGGGGGAAGACACACAAGGGTGGAGGCTGAAAACAGTTTTCCTCTTCTTAGTTGTGTAAGCCAAAAGAACTCAAGTACAAAGAAATAGAAGAACCCTCTATATGGGTCTCAAACCAAACTCAACTAACTAAGGTGGCATTCTAACTGAGCCACGAACTAGAGTAGATAAGGATAGCTATCATGTAGCTATTATTCATGGGCGGTGTACCAACCGCGTCTGCAACTGACAAGTCGGTGACATAAATACACAACGGTCACCCTGGCGTATCACGAGTGGAGCTCGATATCTCAACATCGTGGACGACGTGGCGATGGGATGGCGGCCTGGCGAGTGGCGATCAGCGAGGCGGACGGAGGGGTGGTAGCTGCAGGAGACCGGCGGCCAGGGCGACGGCAGAGCGGACTGGCGGCGGAGCTGGGCGGCAGCACGACGGCGGTCTTCAACAGCAGCTGGCGGCTTCTCCCTCTCCTCTCCCTTCACACAGACTTTACTCCCTCCTCCTTCTCTAAGCACACCCCCCCTTAATGGGGGTGTTTTTATAGCCTTGGGGTGGGGAAGGGGGTCTCCACCCACGTGGGGAACTTCCCATGCAAACCCCCACTTTCCCATCCCCCCCCACACACTCCCTTTCCTCCAGCCATGCATCGGCTGGGGGAAGGGATAAACATAAAAAAAATTTGCATTTAATTAATTAAATTGCCCCTCCCAAGAGGGTGTTTCCGTGCGGCTTGCGGTTTTGAACACCCGGTTCGATTTACCATTCGCAGAGGACCCTATTTCCCTCGTGCGGCTCACACATTACGCGGCCAATACTTTAAATGCGAGAGATACCCTTTGCACAGGGTTTGCACGGCGTGTGGGAAGTAATATTTACGATACGATCACGTGGAAATATTACATTCTCTCCCCCTTAGAAGAATCGAGATGTCCTCATCTCGAGATAAACTGGGGATATTGAAGATTGAGAGAGCTTTCATCCATCCAGGTAGCATCCTCTTCGGGGTAATCTTTCCACTGGACGAGGCATTCTCTCAAGGTCCTCGATCTCAACTGTCTCTCCCTAACATCTAAAATCTTTTCCGGCCTTAGTTCAAGGATTCCTTGACTAGGCATTACAATTTGTTGGTCATCAAGTACATGATTTGGGTTGGGTACATACTTTTTCAAAAGACTAATATGGAATACATTATGAACTTTTAGGTTATCAGGGAGTTGCAATTTATAAGCATTGGGTCCTAGGCATTTGAGGATTTTATATGGTCCACAGTACCTTGGACTTAGCTTCTTGCATTTACCTAGAGATAAAGAACTCTTCTTGGGGCGTACACGAATGAAGACCATGTCTCCTTCTTCGAAGATCCTCTCTTGGCGCTTCAAATCCGCATATGCCTTTTGTCTATCTTTGGCTGCTTGTATGTCTTGTCTTATTGACCTTATTTGGTCATCCATGTCCTCCAACATTTGTCTTGAGGCTTCCACTCTCAGGGTAGGATCAGAAAAATTTAGAGGACTTCGACAATCATGACCATACAATGCCTGAAAAGGAGTCATTTGAATGCTCTGCTGATAAGAAGCATTGTAGGCAAATTCTACTAATGGTAAGTATTGAATCCACCTCTTTGGCTCTCGACAGCAGTAAGCCCTAAGAATATCCTCAATGATTTGATTTACTCGCTCTGTTTGTCCATCTGTTTGGGGATGGTAGGCAGTGCTAAAACAGAGTTGGGTCCCAATAGCTTCAAAGATAGCTTTCCAAAAGTGAGAAGTGAAAAGAGAATCTCGATCGCTAATAATCCTTCTAGGTAACCCATGTAGCTTGAATATTTCCTTGATAAACACTCTTGCAATATCGGAAAAGTTATAGTTTGTCTTTACTGGAATCAAGTGTGCAACCTTAGTAAGCATGTCAACTACAACCATAATGGAGTTGTATCCTCCTTGGACTTGGGGTAAGCCTACCACAAAATCCATACTGATGAATTCCCATTTCATTTGGGGAATGTCAAGTGGTTGTAATTTTCCTGGCATCATGACATGTTCAGCCTTGATACGTTGGCAAGACAAACATTCAGTGACATATTTGAGGACGTCACCTTTGAGCCTCTCCCAATGATAGCTCTTCCTGATTGCATTAAGAGTCTTTGCATAGCCGGGATGTCCTGCGAAAGGGGAGTCATGAGCTTCCCACAATATCTTCTGCTTAAGTGACTGGCTTGCTGGTATACATAGCCTTGTTCTATAGTAAATAAGTCCATTGTCAATAGAAAATTCATGATACTTTGCCTGCAACTTCGGATTCTGATCCTTGGTAGATATTTCTTTTATCATTGCTTTGTAGGCTAAGTCATGGCATGCTTCCTCTCTAGCTAGTTCGAGTATAGGGTTGCTTGGCATAGATACTTTCGTAGCTAGGGATCTGGCCGTTGATGGATTCTGCAAGATTAGAGAGTTTAGGAATGCCTTGCGACTAAGTGCATCGGCAACCACATTCTCTTTACCTGGTCGATACTTGATTTCAAAGTCATATTCCTCCAATATTTCAATCCATCGACGTTGCCTCATGTTGAGCTCATTCTGGGTAAAAATCCATTTGAGACTCTTATGATCGGTTACTAAAGTGAACTTGTTTCCCAACAAGTAGTGTCTCCAAAGCTTTAGAGCATGGATGACAGCTAATAACTCCAGATCATGAGTAGCATAATTCTTTTCGTGACTCTTCAATTTCCTTGAAGAATACGCTACTGGATGACCTTCCTGCATAAGAACACACCCCAATGCAAGAATGCTAGCATCAGTTACTACCTCGAACTCCTTACTGAGATTAAGAAGTTTCAGAATAGGTGCTGATACCAAACATTGCTTCAATTGGTCGAAGCTATTTTGCTCGGGAGTTGACCATGTAATAGAAGTCTGCTTCTTTAGTAAGTCGGTAAGAGGTGCTGCAATCAAAGCATAGTTTTTGATAAAGATCCTATACCATCCTGTCAAGCCAAGAAAACTACGTATCTCTTTGACAGATACTGGTATTGGCCATTCAATCACATCTCTGACTTTGGCTGGATCCACTGATATTCCTTCTGACGAAACTATGAATCCTAGATATTCAATCTGCCGTTTGAAGAATGCACACTTCTTCATTTTTGCATACAGCTTATGAGATCTCATTGTCTCCAACACAATCCGTAGTTGGGGTTCATGATCTTCTTCCTGTTTAGAATAGACTAAAATGTCATCGAAGAAGACAAGCACGAAGTCATCAAGATATGGCCTAAAAATATCCTGCATTAACCTATTGAAGGTGGCAGGTGCATTTGTAAGGCCGAATGACATAACCAAGAATTCAAAGTGCCCATATCTTGTATTGAAGGCCGTTTTTGGAATATCCTCATCCTTGATCCTGATTTGATAGTAGCCTGACCTGAGATCAATTTTGGAGAAGATCTTTGCACCTTGAAGGCGATCGAGAAGCTCATCTATTCTAGGAATAGGGTACTTGTTCTTGACTGTTGATTGATTCAACCCACGGTAATCAATACATAGTCGAAGTGTTCCATCTTTCTTTTTCTGGAATAGAACTGGAGCTCCCCATGGTGAATTGCTTGGTCTGATGTAGCCTTGGTCTAACAGTTGCTTGAGTTGCTCCTTCAACTCAATAGCCTCTGGAATGGACATTCTATAAGGTCTCTTTGCAATTGGCGCAGCTCCGGGCATTAGTCTTATCTCATGATCAACTTCTCTTGGCGGTGGAAGTTCAGTTAATTCCTCAGGGAACACATCAGCGTATTCTTTTAGCCAAGAGGGTCCCTCATGAGCCTCTTGCTTTTGATCTAACTTGTTAAGTTTGATCAAGTACACGGGTAATCCTTTCCTAACCCCTTTAATGATCCGTGATACCTTGGCTAACTGGATTCTCGGCACTCCTGCCTCACCTTGAGTTGTGACAAACTCCCTGTCAGAGTTTCGAAAGGAAACTTGACCCTTTCCACAGTGGATGTGAGCATCATTAGGCTTAAGCCAATCCATTCCGAGTAGGCACTCATGGATACCCAAATTCATGACTCTGAATTTGACTGAGGTTTTCTTTCCTCCCAGATAGAACTCCTCCTTAGCAGTTTGCCTAGCACAAGTTACCTCACGACCATTTGCCAATTCCACAAGTAGGGTAGGTGCTTCTACTGTTGCTATTCCTAATCTCCTAGCACATGCTGGTGAGATAAAGGAATGTGTACTACCACAATCAATCAAGGTTTTGAACCCTTTACCTTGATAGTCTGACGGCGTTTGAATTACCGAGAACTGGCGATTCGGACCCTTCCTGTGTAAAGCGGCATGGACTGTTGCTCTTTCGAATTCCGCTTCCATAGTCGGGTCTTCCTCTTCTTCTGCATTACATCTTTGCCTATGGGTGACGCAGGCAGCTCTTCCTCTACCACGGTTGGCGGTTCCCCCTCCGCGGCCAACACCTTGACGGTGTCCCTCGCTAAGATTGGGACATTCCCTTTTGTAGTGACCGAGTTCATTGCAGTGGAAACATCGAATGTTCCGACCATTACCGTGAGTAGGAACAAAGTTGTTGATGTTATTTGCCCTTGCTTTCTTCCTTTGTCCCTGATTGTGGCCTTGAACTCTCTTAACCTGAGGTCTGAATGCTCCTCTACTTGGATTGCTATAAGTCCAGCTCTTCATACTCCTTGGTTTAGCTTGCACTTCCTGGATTATAGGTGCTGCTCGGATGAGTGCATCCTGAAGATCTGATGGTCTCATAGATTCGAGACGAGTATTTACAGGTGGATTTAAGCCTGCACAAAATTTGGACACCTGCTGTGTCGTATCCATTTGTGGCGCATACTTCAAGAGTGAGACAAACTTAGAGTAATATGCGTCAAGCGTGAGTCCTAGCTGTTTTAGCTCATAGAACTCATTCATTTTCTGTGTACGATATGCGGGTGGCAAATATCTCCCTTGCACGGCTTGCTTTAACTTCTCCCAGGTAACAGACCCCTCTGAAATTCCTTGATCCCTGCACCATTGCTTCCACCAAAGTCTGGCTTCACCGGTGAGTTTTAATTTGGCGAGCATGGCCTGATTGGTAGGTGCAGTGCCAGCGGCTTCGAAGTAGTCCTCCATAGATTCAATCCAAATCTCAGCGTCTGACTGGACGAATCTGCCTCTCCCGTCAAACTCGGGTGGCTTAATCTGTTTGAGGAGGAACTTCTTCTCCTGGATCACAGTCGTACTTGCCGTAGGGGGTGAATTTGGAACTTGTACCTGGGGTTGCGCCTGAGTAAAAGTTTTCTTAATATTATTATATGATAATTGACATTAACTTATCTTTAGTTCAACTATTTCGTAACTCATGAAGCAACTTAACTTTTTGCAACAACTTTGATGCACAATCGGATAGTGATAAAAAGAAGTCCTTATTTATATTCATATGGCGTAACCTCATACAACATCTCGAGCGATGATAATCCAATCATTACATTTAGTTTGGGGCGAACAACATAGTATTGGATTTGTCTACAGGAACTGTGTAGTAGTAGGGTTTTGGGTCATGTATCTTTAGGAACCGATAATTCATCGGAAGTTCGGGATATCCTTTCCGCTGGAACCCATACTTCCCATGGCGGCCCAATACCTTAACTCTATCAGCTGGAATTACACGGGTTACTTCCTCATAAACATATGAGTTTAATTCAACTCTACGACCTTGAATATGCAAAGTCGAATTCACGTGAGCTTCCACAAAAATGAACAGCTTCATGACTTTCAAATCTTCCAACCATTTGATCCTCTTCAGGTTGGTCTGTAGATAAGCGAACCGGTGGGCAGCTATGTAGTAGATTCCTGAAGACCCAGTCCATCTTCGCTCTATATATAGAGGTGATGGGTTATAAATCTGTTCCAAGATGTTCATCATTCCAAATCTCTGCCTATAATGCGGAGAATGCATCGCAGTCATGAACATGATCCGGAACACCAAAAATTTGTTCCACGCCTCGTAATTTTGCAAGACAGTGTTGAAGATGAGAAAATGTTTGGATAGGAACAATTTCTTTACCTCACTTCTAATGAAATCTTATGAAAACAAGTCCATTATAAGTCGGCTCTGATACCAACTGTAACGTGTCCACTAACATCCTCTAAGACACGTCTTAGCAGTCCATCGGAAAGGTTGTCTAGAAGACTCCACCCGGCACTCCCATGGAATGTTGCGGGTTTTGTAATCTAGGATTTTCCGCGTCTGCCCCGTAACGGAAGCGTCCTGGGCACTTTCCACTTAGGATCGAACGGAATTGTTTGGTCGTTTGCTAACAGCGTCTAGCGTCAGACCTGATCGAACTACTTTACGCAGAACGCCCGGTCTGAAGCGGATTCATGCTGCACTTGGTTCAAGGAGAATGGGAAACAAGAGGGATGCAAGGCTCGACCTCTCTGCCAAAAGGCATAGTCCCATTCCGTTCCCCTAAAACAGCCTGAATCGGGTAATCGGTACTTCCAAGTCATTGTTCTCCTTGCTTGTTTCGGTGATGACGATCGTCCTTCTGTTCGTCAAAGGTTTTGAGAAAAGTTCCCGGCTAACCGGGACCACCCATCCGTAGGACAGACCCATGGTCCATCCTCCGCACTTTCCTCGGTTTGTTTTAGTTATGTAATTACCTACCACATTAGATTGACATATACAAACAGCTTCCTTGATTAACCCCGTTAATCACTGGTTCCTTCACGTAATCTTATCACAGGACATAAAGAAAACAATGTCAAACAACTTCTTTGTTATCATTTTATCCTTTTATCTTTGAAATACAAGGAGTTCCCGCCCGTAGGCGCTTTCATAATCCGCCCGAAGGCTATCCAGTAATCCTTCCTGTGATTACTATCCCAAGTTTCCGCCCGTAGACTAGTATGCGGGCCTCGAGATCCAATCCCGAGTCACGTTAGTCTCTTGTGCAGGACCCGGAAGGCGAGGGATTTACAGCCAGAGCCCCCCCTGGCACCCAAGCGACCTCCTGCTCCAAGCAGAACTCAACGGAGAGACCTCTCACGGCGGGTTCGGTCCACGTTCCCGGCGCGGTTCACAACCCCCTTGGTTAGGGTTAGGCAGGCAGTCGGGGGTAACTGAAGCTGCCTCTCCCTTCAGGCCTTCAACCTGAAGCATTTAGATATGTTTTCCTCCTTTAGTTCATTGAGCAAACAATGCAAACAGTGCTTTTCTAACTGTTACAAGTACAATCAAATTCCAATGGTCGTTTGGTTGGCAAACTGTTAAGGATTGACTCCTCATCTCCGAATGCGACCCGCATTCGATCCGGAATCAATTGCAACTTAGCAAGATTCCTATTATTCTTGGATTAGGGTCATACCCTTCCAATACATTAGGTTTGCTGTGGCAGGATCCAGCGACCATGTCGCTTTAGTTTATTGTCGGTCATTTGCTTCAAGGCAAATACTTAACTTTTCCTTTTCCTTGGCAAACTTTTCCCAAGAAAAGTGAATAACAGGATGATTACTCATCCTCAATAAATTAACTTCCTTCAATAACTTGTCAACCTCATTTCGAGAGATGACAAGACTCTTGCGGACACATTCCAAGACTATACAATGTTGCGGCTTGTGCGCAAGTAATGCATCTATTCTACGGAATCCTCCTACCCATTTCTTAGTGTTCCGACCACGGGTTTTAACCCTAGCCGAGTAACAGGATTTTGGGGTATCCTTCGAGTCATTTCTAATTAGGTTTGGCTCATGATTCTAGAATATGCAACTCCGTCGGAGTTCCATCATGATCCTTAGGTTCACAGTTTTTGTCTTAAGCGAGGTCGAATTATCCATGCACTAAATCCTAGTTATCTCTTAGGACTCCTATGTTTATACTATTCCTTGTGGTTTATATTACTTAGCCAATTCAATTATGCCTGTTTGCGACAAGGATGATCCTTCTAGGGTGATAAACCAAATCTAACGGAATCGAATTTGCGTAACATGCGATTGACTGCCGTTTCCTTGGTGAGGTAAAATTACTTACTAATATGTACGCTAACTTTCCTAATTAATCAAGCCTACTACTTTGTAGTCTATGCTCTCGAAGCTTATGCCTTGGCGAATCATACAATCTTTCCTTGGTGCACGATAATTTGGTTACTAACTTTTCCTAGGACCTCCTACTAGGTCTTACATCAATAGTCGTACCCACAACCTTGTTGTTTACCCTTTTCATTCTATGCTCTTACACCTAATTACGGCTCTTAATGATTGACCTTTTTCTCATGACGACTACGCAATTCCTAACATTCTCCTAGCCACTAAGTCGTTGATGATACTCAAGCGAAACTAGTGTTATTCTATTCCATGTTATAACTATGTTGCAAGTCATACGTTCACTTTAGTACCCTATTAGTTCTTTCCGAATGAAACCTTATGGTGCTAGCCTTTCCCTATGAAATCATTATGGGAGGTATGTTACCTAATGTGCATATACGCTTAATCCACCATATCTAGGATGGCAAATAATGCACATATAAATTCCGCTTCCTTGCTTAGGATTAGATTCCTTACCTTAATAAGGTACCATCTACATGCATCTAACTCTCTAATCGTTCAATCTTTCATAATGTTCAAAAGATGCATTTCTTTCAATTTCCATATGCTTTCAATTTAAACGTAAACATGAAATTCCCTTCCTAAGCGCGCCTAATCATTTCCTTATGCGGAATTAACACGGAAGAACCTGGACTTGTGGTGTCGGGGTGATGTCCACTTGCACATTTGGAGTCGAGCCTCCCGCGGTTGCCTCTTGGGATCTTTTTGGAGCCATCGTAGTCGTAAATTCGACTTCCGATCTGCCTTTGTGCTTGTATGCGGTTGGGTTCCTCTTCGGGATAGAGCTTGCGACAAAAGCTTAGGAGTTCCCACGAAACTCGAATCGGCGCGGTATTTGGACGGCTTGCGGATTTAATGTCTTTGTCCGAAGTCTTGTCGAAGGTTCTTGTGAGGTCTTTATGGCCTCACCGTCTCCTTCTTTAGAAGTCCCGGGGTATTTAATGGATCTTCGGGAAGATGCCGTGGGAAAGGTCCTTTGGGACAAGTGGTGGAAAAGTGCCTTTTGGGCCAGGTGGTGGGAAAATGCCTTTGAAAATGGGTGGAAAAGGGTGGAAAAATGGGGTCGTGGGAAGGTGGTTTAGTGAGGCCCCCCTATGGAAGCTTCTAAAGAAGCTTCCAAAGGAGCTTCTGAGAGCACGTGGGCGGGGTCGTGGACGACGTGGCGGTGGGATGGCGGCCTGGCGAGTGGCGATCAGCGAGGTGGACGGAGGGGTGGTAGCTGCAGGAGACCGGCGGCCAGGGCGACGGCAGAGCGGACTGGCGGCGGAGCTGGGCGGCAGCACGACGGCGGTCTTCAACAGCAGCTGGCGGCTTCTCCCTCTCCTATCCCTTCACACAGACTTTACTCCCTCCTCCTTCTCTAAGCACACCCCCCCTTAATGGGGGTGTTTTTATAGCCTTGGGGTGGGGAAGGGGGTCTCCACCCACGTGGGGAACTTCCCATGCAAACCCCCACTTTCCCATCCCCCCCCACACACTCCCTTTCCTCCAGCCATGCATCGGCTGGGGGAAGGGATAAACATAAAAAAAATTTGCATTTAATTAATTAAATTGCCCCTCCCAAGAGGGTGTTTCCGTGCGGCTTGCGGTTTTGAACACCCGGTTCGATTTACCATTCGCAGAGGACCCTATTTCCCTCGTGCGGCTCACACATTACGCGGCCAATACTTTAAATGCGAGAGATACCCTTTGCACAGGGTTTGCACGGCGTGTGGGAAGTAATATTTACGATACGATCACGTGGAAATATTACAGAAGGCTTGTCCGGCCCAGCGAGCATAAACGAACTGGTGCCCTGTATTTTACCATGTACAAATATTGAGGTGAGGAGTGAAGTTGAGGTGAAGTGTGTTGAGTTAGGAAAGGATGGAGTTTTGAAGTGTTGTGTTGAAAATGAGTTGAAGCATGATGTTTTGGGGTGTGTAGGAGTAGGAGAGGAGAAAGAAAACTCGTCTAGCCTAGCGAGTATAAATGAACTGGTGCCTAGTATGCTACCTTGTACGAATACCAGGATTAAAAGAGATGATGTTTTGAGATGTGTTGGAGTAGGGGAGAAGAAGGAAGACTCGTCCGGCCCAGCGAGTATAAACAAACTGGAGCCTTGTATTTCACTGTTTTTGAGTTGTGTTGGAGAGGAGGAGGAGAAGGAAGACTCTTTCTAGCCCAGCGAGTATAAATGAACTGGTACCTTGTATTTTGCTAAGCGTTGATAATGAGTTGAAGTATAGTGATAAAATAGATAAAGAGGATGCGAAAGTGTGCGTAGGAGTAGTGAAGGGTAAGGAGGACTCATCTGGGCCAGCAAGTATAAAAGAACTGGTACCTTGTGTTTTGTTGGAAGAGGATGTGAAGATGAGGAAAGGTGCTGAAGTGAAGAAGAATGGTGAGAGGAAGGAAGACTCGTCTAGCCCAGTGAGTGTAAATGAGCTGGTGCCATCTATTTTGTTGGATGTGGATGCGGAGATGAAGAGTGACGTTGATGTGGAGAGGTGTGTTGAGATGAAGGAAGACTCGTCTAGCCCAGCGAGTATAAATGAACTGGTGCCCTATGTTATTCCTGTTGCGGATGAGAAGCAGAAGGTTGTGGATGAGGAAGACCCCTTGCGTCGAGAGAATAAATGAACGGGCAACCCTTGTGAAGAACGTGTTAGCCACGAGTATAAAAGAATTGCTAGGTGTGTTGAGGTGTGTGTTGAGGAGCTCGTGAGCCACGAGGGTAAACAAATGGCCGGGTGTGTTGAGGAGGATGGAGAGGAGCTCATTAGCCGCGAGGGTAAAAGAATGGCCTTCTATGATGAGGAAGGCTCCTTGCGCTAGGAGGGTAAACGAATGGTTTCTTGTTGGGTGAAGAAGGAGAGGAAGAGGAGAGTTGGAGAAGAGAGGAGTAGTGGGGAGAAGGAGAGGAAGCGTGTTGGAGAGGAAGGAAGTGGTGAGAAGAAAAGAAGGAAAACTTGGAAACCTGTGAACCATCCATCTATTGGTGGGGCAAAGGAGGAGACTCTTATGTCAAATCCGATGCCCCTTGAAACTTGTGCTTCAATGGATGATTCATAGGGTGCCAAGCCCTCATGCAGCGAGCGAGGAGCAAAGGCCGATTCTGAGGGTAACAGGCCCTCACGTGGCATCAAGATTGGGAGTGCTGGGGAACTCCGAGTGCGGTCCAACCATGGCGACTGGGCTCTCAGGAAGCAAACCCAAGTGGCTGAGTTAGGGAACGACATCAGACCCGCACTCAACATGAAGGTGAGTTTCAGGAAGGTGCAGGAGTCAAGGAAACCCACGTGTGCAATCAAGCCCATTCTGGTCTCTGGGCCGAAGGGGTGCAACCATCTTGGCAAAGTCAAAGTGGCCGAAAGACCACGAGATGGAACCAAGGGGGAAGCTTGGAGGGTTCACACTCCAATGAGTTCCATGCAGATCCGGCTCTTCAAGGACCAAGAAATGAAGGAGAGGGCGAGATGTGAAGGCTTAGCTCTCGTTCGCGCTGACAAGATGGATCCGGGCATGCACATGCCCTTTTCTAAAGCAAAGCGACGTGTGGTGCCCCCTCACCCAAAGTTGCTTGAGAAAATGGAAACCTCCTTGTCTGATCAGGCCATGAACGGCCAGTTCAAATGCGACTATGGCGGGGGACATAGCCCTCATGTAGACCTTGTATAGGCTGCAAGCTCTCATGTACTTCATCATGCTCAATGTGGCCAGCAGGGGCCTGAAATCTCAAGGAGGCATGGCATGTACGGATAGATCTAGAGCCTGCTTTCTTTTCTTACACATGAAACAGACAGATCTGGGCAATAGAGGCCCGAAGGTAATTGTGGCAAGGGAAATGGGCCTCACTCTCTAGGCGCGGCGGTTTGATGCAACCCATCAAGTCGTCACGAGCTGGCTAGGTGCTCCACCTATCCAGTCCAATGAGGGTCAATGCTCCCGTCCTATCCTTCTATTGGGGTGCGCTTCAATGGAGATGGGGGCATTTGATGCGGGAGACTCAAATCTCACGCGGCGGGCTTATCGGCATGCAGCTTCCATGTGTGTCGTGCGGTTTTCTCCTGTTACATGTGCTCCTCGTGCAACTCAGTCCAAAAGAAGACTTCCTCAAATCTACTTCAAGCTTCAAGATTATTCCAAGGTATGTGCCACAATGCGGGGAAGAATTCTAGACACGGGAGAGATGGATCTTGCGCGAAGGGCCAAACGGCATGCTACATCCTAGGAGGTTGGGTGGTCTACTTCAGAAAGAGCTTCAAGACAGATTCGTGCCTCTAAGGGCACTAAAAGACGAGCTAGAGAGCGTACGGCATCGAAGATTCGGACGATGAAGGTCCAGCTCTTTTCAAGGGGAGGTGCGTTCAAGGCAAAACGCACCTCTTACACTCTCTTCATCAGTGCTGAATTTCAGGATGTGGCCAAGGAGGGATCTCTACTGCGAGGCGTCATTGCCTGGACCCTTGCTTTTCGGGCTTGGCATTCAGAGTGAAAGTTGCGTGTTGAGCCCGTAGTCCACAGGCAGTTCTGCGCACTCAAGCTACTTGGCTCAAGTTGGAGCATGGGAGCACAACATGCCTTCGACTGGGTTACCCTCCATTCTGTGCTTGTAAATTTGGTCAGCAGGTGGACGGGTTGATGTGCCCAATAAAGTCTCTTTCACAATTCTGCCCAAGTCCCATTCTACTCCACAGTTGTAAATTGAGTCAGTGGGTGGAATGCAACAAGTATATAAAGTCCATGTTTCATAGTTTTAAATAGAGTCAGTGAGCATGGCACCTAGCGGGTAGACACTGACCGCCTTGATAGTGAGGCATGTTAAGACTCCCAACGATAAATATGAGTCTGAGTCAAATCACCATTTTCAAAAGGCCAATAAGTTGTGCCTCCCTCACTCGATGTGGTCATCGAGTTCTTTCAAGGGGAGGTGTGTATGAGGGAGTACCCTTGTAGCTCCCTCACCCACGGTCGTGGCGTCGTGTTGTAGCGCGTTGATAGCTCCACCCACCCACCATGACATAGTCCCTTGCTGAGCCCCGGTGATCATGTAAATGATTTCTATCTATGAATATGACGTAAAGCCCTCAAGATGGGCCCTTGGGAAAATCATGTGCCACGTTATGTGCCGTGTCGCGTTCCGTGCCACGTTCCGTGACATGTTGGGGTGCCCCATGACCTGTTAAGGGGTCGAAATGGCAAACTTGTGGAATGGGTCTAGTGCTGCCCCGGGGCCTAGACGGGGTCCCCAGGGGGTCCCGAGCGGGTCTCTGAGGGTTGGACCATCACAGTACCTATGAGGGTAGTGGTGCTTGCTCCATTGAAAAACTCTTTGGAGATCCAAGGGAGGGTGAGGTGAGGCGTATGGTCCCCACATCCGTCTTCTCCGCAAGGAGTGTCTCGTGAGAAAGTGTCATGTACCCCCCGTCGAACGGTTACGCTCAAGCGACTTGTGGTGATCCTTGCGAGGACATCGCGTCGTGGCGGTCAACATGTGCCCACTAGGCGGTGAGGAGCGAAGTGCGGTGCCTTGAACACGTGTCTCATTGGTGGCAAGATCGTGTTCGAGCTCCATGGTTCTCAATGCTAACGGTGAATCTCGTGGTGAATATATGTGCGGCTTGTATCCATACAGATGGACCGAAACCGATGGAACAATGTGATCGAGGTGCTTCTTCATCGACGGGGCTTGTTCCTGGTGGGGTTGAGTGCACCTCATGATGGGCTCTTATTGACGCAAAATGGTGGAATGCATTAGCATCTCCATCATATTTCGACTCGACACGAGCTCGGAATGTGGAAAACAAGACAACGCGGAGCATGCCTCGTGCATGGTGGTGGCAATGGCCGATGCACGTGCTCGTGTGCAGCTTTGTCCATAGTGGGAAAGGAAAGCATGCCCTCGTCCCATCCCCATTTGTCATTTTCTTTTTCTCCCCGTAAACTCTCGAGCCTTCATGCTCCTCCCCTCTTTCTCTTTACATCAAGAACAACACATTGGTGATGAGGTCGTGCCTTTTTTTCCCCGCAGCCACACTTGATGTGGAGTCGGAACGCGTAGCAGCGGTGCTGCTCGTGTGACGAAAGATAGCTACCTGATTGATCTTGCCAGTAGTCATATGCTTGTCTCAAAGATTAAGCCATGCATGTGTAAGTATAAACTCACTTGTACTGTGAAACTCCGAATGGCTCATTAAATCAGTTATAGTTTTTTTAATGGTACCTTGCTACTCGGATAATCGTAGTAATTCTAGAGCTAATACGTGCACCAACTCCCAACTTCTGGAAGGGACACATTTATTAGATAAAAGGCCGATACGGGCTTGCCCCGTAATGCGCTGAATCATGATAACTTCTCGAATCGCACGGCCTCAGCACCTTCGATGCTTCATTCAAATTTCTGCCCTATCAACTTTTGATGGTAGGATAGATGCCTACCATGGTGGTGACGGGTGATAGAGAATTAGGGTTCGATTCAGGAGAGGGAGCCTGAGAAATGGCTACCACATCCAAGGAAGGCAGCAGGCACGCAAATTGCCCAATCCCGACACGGGGGAGGTACTGACAATAAATAACAATACTGGGCTTTTATAAGTCTAGTAATTGGAATGAGTACAATCTAAATCCCTTAACGAGGATCCATTGGAGGGCAAGTCTGGTGCCAGCATCCGCGGTAATTCCAGCTCCAATAGCGTATATTTAAGTTGTTGCAATTAAAAAGCTTGTAGTTGGATCTCGGGGCAGGGCATGTGGTCCGCCTCCTTTGGTGTGCATTGATCGCCCCGCCCTTTCTATCGGAGACGCACTCCTGGACTTAATTGGCTGGGACGTGGATTCGGCGATGTTACTTTGAAAAAATTAGAGTGCTCAAAGCAAGCCTATGCTCTGAATACATTAGCATGGAATAACGTGATAGGTCTCTGGTCTTATTGTGTTGGTCTTTGGGACCGGAGTAATGATTAATAGGGATAGTTGGGGGCATTCGTATTTCATTGTCAGAGGTGAAATTCTTGGATTTATGAAAGCCAAACTACTACGAAAGCATTTGCCAAGGATGTTTTCATTAATCAAGAACGAAAGTTGGGGGCTCGAAGAGGATCAGATATCGTCCTAGTGTCAACCATAAACGATGAGGACTAGGGGTTGGTGGATGTTATTTTGATGACTTCGCCAGCACCTTATGAGAAATCAAAGTTTTTGGGTTCTGGGGGGAGTATGGTCGCAAGGCTCAAACTTAAAGGAATTGAAGGAAGGGCACCACCAGGAGTGTAGCCTGCGGCTTAATTTGACTCAACACGGGGAAACTTACCAGGTCCAGACATAGTAAGGATTGACAGATTGAGAGCTCTTTCTTGATTCTATGGGTGGTGGTGCATGGCCGTTCTTAGTTGGTGGAGTGATTTGTCTGGTTAATTCCATTAACGAATGAGACCTGAGCCTGCTAACTAGTTACACGAAGGATCCTCTTCGTGGCCAACTTCTTAGAGGGACTATGGCCGTCTAGGCCATGGAAGTTTGAGGCAATAACAGGTCTGTGATGCCCTTAGATGTTCTGGGCCGCACGCATGCTACACTGATGAATTCAACGAGTTTACCACCTAGGCCGAGAGGTCTGGGTAATCTTTTGAAATTTCATCATGATGGGGATAGATCATTGCAAATATTGATCTTCAACGAGGAATTCCTAGTAAGCGCGAGTCATTAGCTCGCATTGACTACATCCCTGCCCTTTGTACACACCGCCCGTCGCTCCTACCGATTGAATGGTTTGGTGAAGTTTTCGAATTGCGGCGACGCTGGTGGTTCGCCACCGGTGACGTTGTGAGAAGTTCATTAAGCCTTATCATTTAGAGGGAGGAGAAATCATAACAAGGTTTTCATGGGTGAACCTGCGAAAGGATCATTGACACACATCTGTGAGAACAATGCGAACCCTGGAATGTCCGTGAGGGATTTCACTCAGAG
>NC_141164.1:467500-482500 GCF_053477565.2 Lygodium microphyllum
TTCGAGGTGGGGTGCGGGGGGGATGTGCCATGTCATGGGGGGATGAGGTGAGGTGAGGTGGGGTGGGGGGGTGTGCCGTGTCGTGGGGGGGTGAGGTGAGGTGTGGTGGGTCGAGTGGGGTTTTTCGAGGCGTGGTTGGGTGGTGTGGATGGAGTGGGGTTTTTTGAGGTGGGGTGCGGGGGCATGAGCCACATCATGGGGGGGTGAGGTGAGGTGGGGTGGGGGGGTGTGCCGTGTCGTAGGGGGGGTGAGGTGAGGTGGGGTGGGTCGAGCGGGGTTTTTCGAGGGGGGGTGCACGGGGGATGCGCTGTGTCTTGGGGAGGTGAGGTGGGGTGGGATGCGCCATGTCGTGGGGGGGTGAGGTGAGGTGGGGGGGTGTGCTCTGTCTTGGGGGGGGTGAGGTCAGGTGGGGTGGTTCGAGTGAGGTTTTTCGAGGAGTGGTGGGGTGGTGTGGATGGAGCAAGGTTTTTCAAGGTGGGGTGCAGGGGGGATGCGCCGTGTCGGGGGGGGTGAGGTGGGGTGGGATGCACCGTGTCGTGGGAAGGTGAGGTGTAGGGTGGGTCGAGCGGGGTTTTTTGAGGCATGGTGGGGTGGTGTGGATGAAGCGGGGTTTTTTGAGGTGGGGTGCAGGGGGGATGCACCGCGTCGTGGGGGGGTGAGGTGGGGTGTGGGGGGTGTGCCGTGTCGTGGGGGGGTGTGACATGGGGTGGGGTGGATCGAGCAGGGTTTTTGGAGACGTGGTGGGGTGGTGTGGATGGAGCGGGGTTTTTCGAGGTGGGGTGCGGGGGGATGCGCCGCGTCATGGGGGGTGCGGTGGGGTGGAGGCGGTGTGCCGTGTTGTGGGGGGGTGACGTGGGGTGGGGTGGGTCAAGCGGGGTCTTTCAAGGCATGGTGGGGTGGTGTGGATGGAGCGGGGTTTTTCGAGGCGTGGTGCGGGGGAGATGCGCCATGTCATGGGGCGGTGAGGTGGGGTGGGATGCGCCGTGTCGTGGAGGCGGGGGGTGAGGTGAGGTGGGGTGGGTCAAGCGGGGTTTTTCGAAGCGTGGTGGGGTGATGTGGATGGAGCGGGGTTTTTGGAGGTGTGTCGTGTGCCGTGTCGTGTTACGGGGTGCTGTGGATGGAGCGGGGTTTTTGGTGGTGTGCCATGTAATGGGGAGATGAGGTGGGGTGGGGTTGTGCCATGTCGTGAGGGGATGCGGGGGGTTGGGTGGAGCCGGGTTTTCTTAGGGGGGGAAGGTGCGCCATGTCGTGGGGGGGTGAGACGAGGTGGGGTGGGGTGGGATGAGGTGAGGTAGGGATAGGTTGGGGGTTTTTTGAGAGGTGGGGGGATGAGGGTGTGCTGTATCGTGGGGGGGTGAGGTGGGTTGAGCATGGTTTTTTGAGGTGAGGTGGGGTGGGATGGATGGAGCGAGGTTTTTTTAGGGGGTTGCCATGTCATGTGGGGAAGGGGGGGCTCCCCCCAAGACATGACAGGACGCGACGTGCCACCCTCCCCTCAACACACACACACACACCCACCATGACGAAACGCCCCCTCCTCCCCCCTCAACACACACCACACCATGTCACGATGCGCCCTCCCACGACATGGGGTGTGCCATGTCGTGGGGGGTGTCAGTGGGGTGGGGGGGTGCGGTGGGGTGGGGTGGGGGGGTGTGCCGTGTCGTGGGGGGGTGACGCAGGTTGGAGTGGGTCGAGCGGGGTTTTTGGCGGCGTGGTGAGGTGGTGTGGATGGAGGGGGCTTTCGATGTGGGGTGCAAGGGGGCATGGTGGGGGGGTGCGATGGGGTGGGGGGGTGTGCCGTGTCATGGGCCGGGGGGTGATGCAGGGTAGAGTGGATGGAGCGGGGTTTTTGGAGGCGTGGTGGGGTGGTGTGGATGGAGCGGGGTTTTTCAAGGTGGAGTAAGGGGGGGGATGCACCGTGTCATAGGGGGGTGAGGTGGAGGGGGATGTGGCGCATCGTGGGGGGGTGCGGTGGGGTGGGGGGGTGTGCCATGTCGTGGGGGGGTGACACAAGGTGGGGTGGGTTGAGCGGGGTTTTTGAAGGCATGTTGGGGTGGTGTGGATAGAGCGGGGTTTTTCGAGGTGGGGTGCGGGGGGATGCACTGCAGGTGGGGGGTGAGGTGGGGTGGGATGCGCCATGGAGCGGGGTTTTTCGAGGTGGGGTGCGGGGGGGCGTCGTGTGGGGGTGTGGCGGGGTCGGGGGGTGTGCCGTGTCGTGGGGGCGGTGACGTGGGGTGGGGTGGGTCGAGCGGGGTTTTTGGAGGCGTGGTGGGGTGGTGTGGATGGAGCGGGGTTTTTCGAGGTGCGGTGGTGGGGGATGCGCCACGTCGTGGGGGGGTGCGGTGGGGTGGGGGGGTGTGCCATGTCGTGGGGGGTGATGCGGGGTGGGGTGGGTCGAGCGGGGTTTTTGGAGGCGTGGTGGGGTGGTGTGCATGGAGCGGGGTTTTTCGAGGCGTGGTGCGGGGAAGATGCCCTGTGTCATGGGGGGTAAGGTGGGGTGGGATGCACTGTGTCGTGGGGGTGGGGGTGAGGTGAGGTGGGGTGGGTCGAGCAAGGTTTTTCAAGGCGTGGTGGGGTGCTATGGATGGAGCGCGATTTTTGGAGGTGTGTCATGTGCCATGTCGTGTCGCGGGGTGCTATGGATGGAGTGAGGTTTTTGGTGGTGTGTCGTGTCCTGGGGAGATGAGGTGGGGTGGGGTTGTGCCATGTCATGGGGGGGTGTGGGGGGTTGGGTGGAGAGGGGTTTTATTACGGGGGGAAGGTGCGCCATGGCGTGGGGGGGTGAGACGAGGTGGGGTGGGATGGGATGAGGTGAGATGGGGATGCTTGGGGGTTTTTTGAGAGGTCGGGGGGGGATGAGGGTGTGCCATATCGTGGGGGGGTGAGGTGGGTTGAGCATGGTTTTTTGAGGTGGGGTGGGGTGGGATGGATGGAGCGAGGTTTGTTTAGGGGGTTGCCATGTCGTGGGAGGAAGGGGGGGTTCCCCCCCCATGAGATGACATGATGCAAGGTGCCGCCCTCCCCTCAACACACACACACACCGACCATGATGCGACACCCCCCCTCCCCCCTCAACACACACCATACCATGTCGCGATGCGCCCTCTCCCCCCTCTCCCTCCCCTCAACACACACACCCACCCACAATGTCATGACGCCCCCTCCCCCCCACCATGCCACGACACGACGCGACGTGCCCCCTCCCCAACATAACATGGCATCCCCCCTCCCCCCCATGACATGACGCGATGCGCCCGCCCCCTCCCCAACATAACATGACACCCCCCCCCGCCCCATGACATGACATAACGCGACGTGCCCCCCTCCCCTTAACACACCCACCCACCCACCATGACGCCCCCCCTCAACACACACCACACCATGTCGCGAGCATGCTGCCCCCCTCCAAAATTTGGCCCCCCTTCCAACCTCAACACACATCACAACATGTCACGACGCGCCCCCCATGACATGACATGACACGACGCGCCCCCTTCCCCAACCCAACATAACATGACATCCCCCCCATGACACGACGCGACGTGCCCGCCCCCTCCCCAACATAACATGACATCTCCCCCTCGCCCCCAATGACACGACGTGACGGGCCGCGCCCCCCTCCCCCTCCCCAACATAACATGACATCCCCCCCTCTCCCTCCATGACACGACACAACACGATGCGACGCATCCCCCTCCCCCTCCCCAACATGACATGACATCCCCCCCATGACACGACGCGATGCGACGCGACGTGCCCCCTTCCCAACATAACATGATATCCCCCCCAGGACACGACACGACATGACGTGATGCAACGCGATGCGCCCCCTCCCCCTCCCCCTCCCTCTCCCCAACATCCCCCCCCATGACACGACGTGGCGTGCCCCCCTCCCCCTCCCCAACATAACATGACATCCCCCCTCCATGACATGACACGATGCGACGCGCCGCCCTCCCCCTCCCCAACATAACATGGCATCCCCCCCCCATGTCCCGACACGGCGCGACGCGCCCCCCTCCCCAACATAACATGACATCCCCCTTCCGTCCCCTCCATGACACGACGAGATGCGCCCCCCCTCCCCCTCCCCCTCCCCAACATAACATGACATTCCCCCCCCTCCATGACATGACACGACGCGACGCGCCCCCCTCCCCCAACCCAACATAACATGACATCCCCCCCCATGACACGACGTGACGTGCCCGCCACCCTCCCCAACATAACATGACATCCCCTCTCCCCCCCATGAGACAACACGACACGATGCGACGCGCCCCTCTCCCCCTCCCCCTCCCCAACATGACATGACATTCCCCCCCATGACACGACGCGACGCGACGTGCCCCCCTCCCCAACATAACATGACATCCCCCCCTTCCCCCCCCAATGACACGACAGGACATGACACGACGTGATGTGATGTGACGTGCCCCCCTCCTCTTCCCCTCCCCAATATAACATCACATCCCCCCCTCGAAAATTCGGCCCCCCCCCTTCCCCCCTCAACACACACCACACCATGTCGCGACGTGCTGCCCCCCCCCATGACACGACACGACGCGATGCGCCCCTCTCCCCCAACCCAACATAACATGTCATCCCCCCCATGACATGATGCAATGTGCCCGCCCCCCTCCCCAACATAACATGACATCCCCCCTCCCCCGCCATGACACGACACGACACGACGAGACGCCTCCCCCTCCCCAACATGACATGACATCCCCCCCCATGACACGACGTGACGTGATGCGCCCCCTCCCCAACATAACATGACATCTCCCCCTTCCCCCGCCCCCCCGACACGTCATGACACGATGCAACGCGCCCCCCTCCCCCTCCCCAACATAACATGACATCCCCCCCCGTCTCCCCCATGACACGATGGGAGGCGCCCCCCTCCCCCTCCCCAATATAACATGACATCCCCCCCCTGTGACACGACAGGACGCGACGCGCCCCCCTCCCTCTCCCTAACATAACATGACATCCCCCCCTCCCCCCCATGCCACGACACGATGCACCGCACCCCCCTTCCCCTCCCCAACATGACATGGCATCCCCCCCACCCCATGATAGGACACGACGTGACGCGCCCCCCTCCCCCTCCCCAAAATAACATGGCATCCTCCCCCCTCCCCCCCTCCCATGACATGACACGACGCGACGTGTTCCCCTTCCCTCAACACACACACCTACCCACCATGACTCGACGCCCCCCCCAACACACACCACACCATGTCGCGACGCGCCCTCCCCCACCTCAACTCACACACCCACCCACCATGTCGCGATGCCCCCTCCCCCCCCATGCGATGACATGACGTGATGCACCCCCCTCCCTAACATAACATGACATCCCCCCCCATGACATGACGCGACGCACCCGCCCCCTCCCCAACATAACATGACATCCCCCCCTCGCGCCCCCCCCACCATGACACAACGTGACATGACGCGTGGCGCCCCCCTCCCCCTCCCCATCATATAATGACATCCCCCCCTCCCCCGCCTGACACGACACGATGCGACGTGCCCCCTTCCCGTCCCCAACATGACGTGACATCCCCCCCTCTCCCGCCCCCCCCCCCCGCCCCATGACATGACACGAGGCGACGTGCCCCCCCCTTCCCCCCTCAACACACACCACACCATGTCGCGATGCTCCCCCCCTCCAAAATTCCCCCCCCTTCAACACACACCACGCCATGTCGCGACGCAGCCTCCCCCCCCTCCCCCTCCAAAATCCCCCCCCTTCCAATATTCACCCCCCCCCCTTCCCCCCTCAACACACACATCCCCCCACCTCCAAAATTTGGCCCCCCTCCCCCCACCCCTTCAAAATTCGGCCCCCCCCTTCCCCCCTCAACACACACCATGCCATGTCGCGACGCGCCCTTGCCGTTGGAGCCGATTGCACCTATGAGGGGGGATAAGCGCACAAACCATTGTAACCAACATTTTCTTCTCACATTGCATGGGTGTTCCCCCTCCACCCAGGCCTTGTGCCAACATAACACGAGTGTTATTTGTTGCAATCGCAAAGTCTTCTTGCAATCTACTTTCTTTCTAAGCAAAGTGCCTTCTTGTAAGCTAAAGGTGGGAAAGACCGCGGGGGATCACGGTGAGAACCGTGGGTGACGAACGCAAAGTTGGGAATTGCATGCTACGCACGCATTGTGCATCACACTTGGTATTAGAGCTCAACTCACGCGAGGGCTACTCCTTCAACAGGCGTGAGGGCGATTTTGGAAAGCTAGCAAAGTTGCGGTTCATCAACATGGGTGGACGCAACAAGAACAAGAGTGGAATTCGAGATGACCGAGATGAAATCTTGGTGGCCCTTGGAATCGGAGCAAGCAGACCTCAACTGGTGATTGGGGAAGGATACGCAACCGAGCATGAGAATGAAATAGATGCTGCTATGCACGAAGAAGAGGAGCCACGGCACGAACCTGACCCAATGGATGCCATGCGAGAAATGATGAAGGACTTGCTGGCTACCATGCTACCCAAAGCACTAGGGAAGGCTCAAGCCGAGACGGACAATGATGGTGAGATTCATCGGAGACGCAGAAGGAAAGAAAAGAAGAAACGGGATGATTCCTCATCTGATGATATGGGAAAGTACAAGCCTCAAGCACTAGAGAAATATAAAGGTGAGAGGGACTTAGTTACCTAAACCGATGGATAAGAGAGGTGGATGGCTACATGAAGTTACTCAAGGTGTCAAGCAAAAGAAGAGGATTGGTGGTAGCACAGTTACTAGAGGGTGATGCCTCGAAGTGGCTGATGTATGAGGAAGAGCAGTTTGGCAGGAAGCTGACATGGGAGGAGTTGCAGCAAAGCATGAAGGAATACTTTGTGCCAAAGAATGAACCATTCAAAGTCAGAGAAGAATGGAGAAACTTGAGGCAGAATGCATGCCAAATGAGAGACTATGTGCAAAAATATAGGTCTCTAATGCTGCAGCTACCCGACATGGATGTAACCACCAAACTGCATGGTTTTCTGTATGGAATGCAACCATGGGCTAGAAGAGAAATAGAAAAGCAGGAACCGGGAAGTGTGCTGGAGGCTATGACAATGGCTGAAAGACTCACTGATTTCGATGGCAGATAAGGAGGGGTAGGGCGTGGGGCTTCACAAGGAGGCAACAGTACTCAGTCCAACTCGACATGGGGAAATAGGCAAAACCAGGGATCTTACCAGAACAACACGCAAGGGAACACTAGATGGAGTGGCAAGCAACCCCTCCGACTAGAGTACATGGAGACTCGGTCCGAGATAACCCCAGCCAATAGTTCTGCTAGTTCCAGACCAACCACGTTTGGGGTCGGCCGAGAGAACAACTCAAATAGAGGAGGATATGAAGAAGGAGGTAGAATGGGGCAAGGAAGAGGAGGCCCTTTAGCTTGTCATAATTGCGGAGGTCCTCACTTTGCAAGGGATTGTCCGAGGGGAGCAGCTTCTTCAAGTGGCTCCAGATTTGCGTATGCTCAAGCGGGAGCAGAAGGATCAAGATCGACAGTCCAAATAACTGAGATAGAAGATGAAGAGAAGGAGTGGGAATCTAAGGCAAAGGCAGGAGCAGTGGGGGCCAAGCCTCCAGCAACTATGCCAACCTTTATTCCTAGCATCTGCAACATGTTTGTTCAGGCTGAGTTGGGGAACAATCCCCAAGTGATGATGGTGGACACAGGGGCCACTCATAACTTCATATCTCCTGAAGTAGCATCCTGGCTAGGTGTGAAGGCAGTAAGAGCCGAAGGGCTTGAGGTATCATTTGTGCAAGGAAAATACAAGTACTGCGAGTTAGCCAGAGGCGTCCCAATTCAAATTGGGCAATGGCAGGCAAATCTAGATTTTATAGTGGTGCCTATGGACGACTTTGAAGGTATCTTAGGCATGGATTGGATAGACAACCATGTCGTGCAAATACTGGGCATGAAAAAGAATAAAATTTACTTGCAAGCACTGCAGTTGGTGGTCTGGGTGCCATACTTTCGCACTAAAAGCAAGAGTCACAACAAGTCACCGGCTGGCAACGCAGTGGACGCTAGATTGGTGGTGACGAAGGTGCAGAATGTGAACAGCTCAGAGAAAGAGAGTCCTACAAAGGTGTGGGTACAAAAAGCATCAACAAAGGAGCAACCAGAAGAAGTACAATCGGAGAGCACAAAGGGAATGGAAACAGTGGCGGATCAGGCCACAGAAAAGAGTCAAGGAACACAAGTGGGAGCCCCCGGACTTATGGAGATTACTGTCAAGCAGCTAGAAAAAGAGCTGAAGCATGGGGGGCAGTTGAGGCTATGTATGATGAGGCTCATTGAAGAAGAACCAGTGATTCAACAAATCATATGGACAATAGGTGACAAAAGGGTCAGGGAAGTTCTGGACAAGTTCCAAGATGTCATGCCCAACAAGCTACCTACCGGGTTGCCGCCTCGCAGGAGTGTTGATCACTGAATCGAGCTCTTAGCAGGAGTGCAACCGCCAGCCAGTCCATCTTACAGGATGACAGGAACGGAGCTAGTGGAATTGAAGAAACAACTAGGAGAAATGGAGGCGTGAGGCCACATTCAGCCTAGTAGATCACCCTACGGAGCTCCAGTCCTATTTGTCAAGAAAAAGGATGGGTCTCTTCGTCTGTGTACAGACTATAGAGCTCTCAATAAAGCTACAGTGAGGAACAGGTACCCTGTGCCAATGGTAGATGAACTACTGGATCGGCTGCAAGGAGCACGCTACTTCAGCAGAATCGACTTGAGGTCAAGGTATCACCAAATTAGAATAGCAGAAGGGGACGAGGTGAAGACGGCTTTCAGAAGCCGATATGGGAGCTATGAATGGTTACTCATGCCAGAAGGGCTCACTAACGCACCAGCTACCTTTTGTGAGCTCATGGACAAGATCTTCATCAACTATCTTGATGATTTTGTGATCATCTATATTGATGATGTGCTCATTTACAGCAGAACCCTGGAAGATCATGTACAGCACCTGGAGAAGGTCTTTACCTGACTCCGGGAGAATCAATTGTTCGTGAAGCCAGAAAAGTGTGAGTTTGTTGTACAAGAGATAGAATTTTTGGGCTATTTAGTCAAAGAAAATGGTATTGCTATAGACCGGAAGAAGGTCCAGGCAGTGAAGAATTGGGAGGCTCCCTGCAAGGTAAGTCAGGTGTGGGAATTTTTGGGATTTACAGTCTTCTGTCGAAGATTCATTCAAGGATATAGTAAGATTACTGCCCCGCTGACAGATCTGACCTCTAACACAACTACTTTTCAGTGGACGGATCGGGAGTAGCAAGCCTTTGAGCAGCTAAAGAGCATGATGTTCCAGGCCCCAGTTTTCAAGATGGCAGATTTTTCACGCCCTTTTGAGGTCCATACTGATGCGTCAAGTTATGCCATAGGTGGTGTGCTCATGCAGGACGGCCATCTAGTATGTTATGAATCAAAGAAGCTAGACCCAACGGAGAGAAGGTGGGCTACTCATGAGAAAGAGATGTATGTAGTAGTGCATTGCTTGAGGAAGTGGCGGCATTATGTGCAGGACAAGCCAACGAAGGTCTATACGGATAATATTTCCCTCAAGAATTTCCAAACTCGACCAAAGCTATCACCAAAGCAGGCCTGATGGTAGGATTTTTTGGCAGAATTTGACATAGTGATTATCCACAAGCCCGGCTCTTCCAATAAAATGCCGGATGCTTTGAGTCGACAAGCTGAACTACAGGCTATCACCATCACCGAAGGCAGATTTGGGGCCCAGGTGTGCGGGAGAAGATGGATGGGAATGAAGAAGCACAGCAACTTCTGAAGGACATTGAAGCAAGCTCCACTCCATGGGGAATGTATGAAGTCAGAAATGGGATCGTCTACTACCAAGGAGCCATGTATGTACCCAAGAATGATGAACTCAGGAATCAGATCCTATGGGAGTGTCATGATAGTCCCATTGGGGGGCACTCGGGTCAGATAAGGACTTTTGATCGCTTGAAAAGATTTTTCTACTAGCCAAAGATGGGGGAGGACGTCACCGAGTATGTACGCACCTGCCCGACATGTCAAATGGTGAAGGCCTAGAGGATGAAGACCACAGGAGAGCTGCAACAGATGCCGATTCCATCCCGACCCTGGGATGTGGTAAGTATGGACTTCATCACCGACTTGCCCAAGTCGCATGGCTGCACGGCCATCTTTGTGGTGGTGGACTACCTCTCCAAACAAGCTCACTTCATTGCCACCGAGCTGCCAATCACTGCTCCGAAAGTGGCAAAATTATTCTTTTCCAGGGTCTTCAAGTATCATGGGTTGCCTCTAGCCATGGTGTCTAATCGAGATCCACGATTCCTCAGCAACATGTGGCGGGAGCTTTTCAAATTGATGGATACTCAGCTCCGCTTCTCATCGGCTTTTCATCCGCAGACAGATGGGCAAACCGAAAGACTCAACCAAGGCATCGAAGATTACATCCACAGCTATGTCCGAGCTGATAAAAAAGATTGGGCTCAATACCTCGACATCCTGGAGTTTCATTACAATGCGACCCTGCACAGTTCTACAAGTTTCACCCCCTTCGAGGTAGCAATAGGCAAAGAAGTCATCACCCCTCTGGCCTTGGCAGCAGGTAAGCAGTATGTTGAAGATCCAGATGCCGAAGAGTTCCTGCTGAAGTGGAAACAACGAATGCTGGTGGCCCAGGAAAGCCTATGCAACAAGAAGATACCCATCGCCAAAAGATACAATGCAAAAAGGAAGAAGCATGTGGAGTTCTTCCCTGGAGATTTGGTGCTGGTCAGCTCCAAGAACATTGACTTGCCCAAAAACCTCACCCCCAAGTTCAACAACAGGTACTACGGGCCATATAAAGTCATCACAAGGCTCAATGATGTCACATATAAGATCCAGCTACCGCTGAATGTCCTTATCCATGACGCCTTCCATGTTCAACTACTACGGCGGTTTCATGCAGATACCAGATTCGGGCGACAACGACCTCTTCCAGCACAACTCGCCCAGCTTCCTTTCGAGCCAAAGATTATTTTGGAGACGCGCTTCATCAGCAAACACCCGGAGTTTCACATCAAGTGGAAGAATCGACCAATGAAAGAAGCCTCTTGGGTGGCGGAACCACTAGTCATCGGACATGCTCGAGATCTACTACTTCAATTCTACAATGAGTGAGAGAATCCAGATCGGTATCATCCACCGTTACCACAGGAGTGAACATCGAACTCAACCTACTGCAAAAAGTCCTTAGCTCCACATCTGTAATCGAGTTAGTGGGCAAGGCAACTTAGGTCTAGGAATTGTCTATTTTTATGTTTCAACAATAAACAAAGACCTTATCTCACATCCGTATTGAGTCAGTGGATAAGGCATTTAGCGGGTTTAGACACTGATCTACTCACTAGGAGTGGATTAAGACCCCCGGATTTTAAGTCAACCAGTCCCACTCCCACTCAATGAGGACATTGAGCTTCCTCATAGGGGGGTGTGTATGAGGGGGGATAAGCGCACAAACCATTGTAACCAACATTTTCTTCTCGCATTGCCTGGGTGTTCCCCCTCCACCCGGGCCTTGCGCCAACATAACATGAGTGTTACTTCTTGCAATCGCAAAGTCTTCTTGCAATCTACTTTCTTTCTAAGCAAAGTGCCTTCTTGTAAGCTAAAGGTGGGAAAGAACACGGGGGATCACGATGAGAACCGTGGGTGACGAATGCAAAGTTGGGAATTGCATGCTACGCACGCATTGTGCATCACAGCACCTATAGGGGAGGTACCCTACTCGAGATGGGCGCGTCGCGGCGTGGGGCCGTTGTGCGTGTCTCTTGGGCATGGTTAAGTGGCTCGGGGCTTCCCCCAGGAATAGGTGAGTGGGGATGGTGGGTGCAAACAGTGAGAGTGAGGGGGATGGGTAGTCTTTTTCATGGGGCGAGAGGTGAGTGGGGTGTTGGCCCGAAGTGAAGGGTTTCATGCATGAGCCCTTGCGTAAGCACCAGAAACTTTCAAGTGCCTTGAGGAGAAGCTCCTTGCCCGTCGGGGGGAGATGTCATGGTGGACTGTGGAACCGTGTCGCGTTACTGTGCCGTGTCGCGCTGAGGCGCCGTGCTGAGTTGAGAAACCGTGCCGTGTTATGTTAGGGAACCATGTCGCGTTATGGTGATATGTCATGTTATGGTGCCATGTTGAGGCCCAAGGGGCGTGATATGCCATGTTATGCTGTGTTATGGTGCCGAGGCATGTTATGGTGGTTTTTGGAGTTTGTCACACTTGGTATCAGAGCAGGACCCCCGTGACGCATCGGAGACGTCTTGAGGCGGGGGGGGGGGTTAAAAAATGCAAAAATTCAGAAAAATTTCGAAAAAATCATAAAAAATTCAAAAAAAATAAAAAATTCATTAAGAATTCAAAAAATGGGAAAAAGCAAGAAAAGTGGAAAAAAAGTGAAAAATGACCAAAAAGAAGAAGAAAAAGCACGTAACGAAGATGAGAAGCTGAGGATTGAAAATTTGTATGCTTCAAAAAACAAGGTTTTGGCTCAGTGGTTTGATTGCGAAGATGAACGAAGAATTTTATGGGCTAGAAAGTTGATTTGGGTGCAGAAAGGGTACATTTTTTCTAAAGAAGAAGAGTGTGATTTGGAAAACAGATTGGCTAGAGTGAGAGACAAACAAAGCGACATCAAAACACTACTTCGAGAGTTGAATGAAAAAATCAATGAATGGGTTGAAGAACATAGAAGCAATATAAGAATTGATTTGTTACTCATAGAGCAGGAGTTAAGAATGGAAATAATTGAAAAGTACGGGGAGGGGGTAGTTGGAGACAAGATGCCTGATGAAAAAGGAAAAGCTGCGAAATCCCAAGTAGTTCAAGCGAAGCCATGTATTCAAAAGACAAATCTTAGTGGTAATATGTCAGATGGAAAGTGTAAAGCTGTAAAACCTCAAGTAACTCAAGAAAAGTCATGTGCTCAAAAGAAGAATTCTAGTAGTAAGAGTAAGATGAGGGATGATGGAGGGGACAATGTTGACTATGCTATTGTGGAAAGTCAGTTGGCTATGGCAAAAGAGGCATTATCTAGTGGAAAAATGAGTGGAGAACAATGTAGTGCATTTATACAAGTGATGAATACATTGAAGAAGGGGCTGGCGGAGCGAAAGTTCAACATGGGGAAAAGGCCAAGCTACCAGAGGCCATAAGCGAATCGAGAGACGAAGATTCAGAGGTCGGAAAACCAGATACATATGAAGAGGAGCTATGGTTAGGTGAGGAAATAGATTGGGAGGCCGAACTGAAAATCCGTGAACAGATAATGGAAGAAGCAAACCAAAGGGAAAGAGAGAGGGCCATACTAGATGAAGATTCAGGCCAGTTTGATGATGCAGTGATGGAAGAAGGGTGTGAAGGGAGCCACTGGGATGAAAGAGAAGAGTGGGTGGCAAACACGCCATGCCATGATCATTATGACGAACCTGAAGAGACTTTCATGTATGAGGAGCCTTTCGAAGATCAGTATGCCAGATACAAAAACTACACATGGGAAGAAGGGTGTGAAGGTAGTCACTGGGGTGAAAGGGAAGAGTGGGTGGCAAATGCGCCATACCATGATCATTGTGACCAACCTGAAGGAAGCTACTTGTACGATGAGTCTTTTGAGGGTCAGTGTGCTAGATACGAGGAGTACACGTGGGAAGATAGAGGACAACAGTTGGATGGCTATGGAGAACAGTCATTTGATCCAGAGTATGAGGCCAAGTATGCACATGAAAGGTCAACCTGGGAAGAGAAAGACAGCTATTGTCAAGACTAATATGATCAACCTTTCGAACCAGGATATGAAGCGGATGCGAAAGAGTGGCAAGGTGGAAATGAGGAGGCCTACGGGCCATATTATGAAGAGGATGACCACATATTTTATCCAACGCAACCAGTATGGGCAAATGAGTCTAGTTTTGTGTTTGATGGAGTGTTGATGGAGGAGTGCGCGGAAGAGAAGACGACTTGCGGGTCAAATCTATTACCAGAAGGGGTGGTTTTGGAAGAGTGCTCAATGCGGGATGAGGCAAAGGATGCCGAGCCCCAAACAGATGATTCTTTGGAAGGTAAGTTGGATGGACTGAGTGATGAGGAGATTGAAGATGTTGGCGGGGATGAAGGGGAAGACTCCTGTACCTGGAGGGAGGATAAAGAAATCAGGACAAGAATCGAAACTCCCGTACTTGGGGGGAGTATAAACAAGCCGGGACAGGTGGAACCGTTTGTTACTGAAGAGCGGGTTGAGCCCGATTATGTTGTTGAAGAGATGGGAGGGAAAGTGAAAAGGAGCAGAATGGGGCTAGAGGCCCTTTTAGTGAATGAAGAGGCTGAATGGCCAACTCTGGAAGAACTCTGAGCCACGAGTATAAACGAATGGCCAAAAATGATGATCTTGTGGAAGAACTCGTGAGCCGCGAGTCTAAACGAATGGCCAAATAGGACAAGCTCGTGAGCCGTGAGGATAAAGAAACGGCCGTGTGTGGAGAAAGGGATGGAGTTGAAGGTAGGATACTCGTGAGCCACGAGGATAAAGAAACGGCCGCGTGTGGAGAAAGGAGTGGAAAAGGCACAATACTCGTGAGCCGCAAGGATAAAGAAATGGCCGGATGTGGAGCGAAGAATGGAGAAGGCATAATACTCGTGAGCCGCGAGGATAAAGAAACGGCCATGTGTGGAGCAGAGGATGGAGAAGGCGGAATAATCGTGAGCCGCGAGGATAAAGAAGCGGCCGTGTGTGGAGAAAGGGATGAGGAAGAAGACAGAGTACTCGTGAGTCGCGAGGATAAAGAAACGACTGTGTGTGAAGTGGAGAGTGGAGGAGAAGGCAGAGGAATCGTAAGCCATGAGGATAAAGAAACGGCCGTGTGTGGAGAAAGAAATGGAGAAGGCATAGTATTCGTGAGCCGCGAGGATAAAGAAATGGCCGAGTGCAGAGCAG
>NC_141164.1:492500-527500 GCF_053477565.2 Lygodium microphyllum
CTCTCCAACGCTGACATCGTGGTAGGAAACCCCCTCGCCTTGCCATGACGCGGCACCTCCTCTCCTCGTCATGATTGTCTTTGCGTACGTCCTGCCTGGTCCCTCCCTCTGCCTCACTTTCACGTGATACCCCCTCCTCACGATGCAAGGTTTTTTGGGAGCGGAGGGTGTGCCATGTTGTGGAGGGGTTCGGTGGAGCAGGGCTTTCCGATTGAGGAGGGAGGGCACGCCATGTTGTGTGGGCGGGTTGTTGGAGCGGGGATTTCTGAGGAGGGAGGGTGTGCCATGTCGCGGAGGGGTTGGGTGGTGCCATGTCATGGGGGGGTTTTTTGAGGAGGTCTGCCGGGGGGTGGGTGGTTCCATGTCATGGGAGGGGGTTGTGTGCAGTGGGTTGTGTGTGCCATGTCATTGCAGACCGGGATTTCTGAGGAGGGAGAGTGTGCCATGTCGTGGGGGGTGAGGTGACGTGCAGTGGGTTGAGCGGGGTTTTTCGAGGCGTGGTGGGGTGGCATGGTGTGGATGGAGCGGGGTTTTTCAAGGTGGGGTGTGCGGGGGATGCGCCGTGTCGTGGGGGGTGAGGTGGCGTGGGATGTGCCGTGTTGTGGGGGGTGAGGTGAGGTGGGGTGGGTCGAGCGGGGTTTATCGAGGCATGGTGGGGTGATTTGGATGGAGCGGGGTTTTTCGAGGTGGGGTGCGCGGGGGATGCGCCGTGTCGTGGGGGGGTGAGGTGGGGTGGGGTGGGGTGGGGGGGTGAGGTGAGCTGTGGTGTGGTGGGTCGAGCGGGGTTTTTCGAGGTGTTGTGGGATGATGTGGATGGAGCGGGGTTTCTTGAGGTGGGATGCGGGGGGGATGCGCCGTGTTGTGGGGGGGTGAGGTGAGGTGAGGTGGGGTGGGGGGGTTGTGCCGTGTCGTGGGGGGGTGAGGTGAGGTGTGGTGGGTTGAGCGGGGTTTTTTGAGGCGTGGTTGGCTGGTATGGATGGAGCGGGGTTTTTTGCAGGGGGCATGCGCCGCGTCGTGGGGTGGTGAGGTGAGGTGGGGTGGGTCGAGCGAGGTTTTTCAAGGTGGGGTGCACGGGGGATGCGCCGTGTCGTGGGGAGGTGAGGTGGGGTGGGATGCGCCTTGTCGTGGGGGGGTGAGGTGAGGTGGGGTGGGGGAGGGGTGTGCCGTGTCGTGGGGGGGGTGAGGTGAGGTGGGGTGGGTCGAGCGGGGTTTTTCGAGGAGTTTTAGGGTGGTGTGGATGGAGCGGGGTTTTTTGAGGTGGGGTGCGGGGGGATGCGTTGTGTCACGGGAGGGAGAGGTGGGGTGGGATGCGCCGTGTCGTGGGAAGGTGAGGTGAGGTGGGGTGGGTCAAGAGGGGTTTTTCGAGGCGTGGTTGGGTGTTGTGGACGAAGTGGGGTTTTTCGAGGTGGGGTGCAAGGGGGATGCGCCGTGTCCTGGGGGGTGAGGTGGGGTGGGGGGGGTGTGCCGTGTCGTGGGGGGTGTGACGCGGGGTGGGGTGGATCGAGCGGTTTTTTTGGAGGCGTGGTGGGGTGGTGTGGATGGAGCAAGGTGTTTCGAGGTGGGGTGCAGGGGGGATGTGCCGCGTTGTGGGGGGGTGCGGTGGGGTGGGGGGTGTGCTTTGTCATGGGGGGGGAGGGGTGACGCGGGGTGGGGTGGGTCGAATGGGGTTTTTGGAGGCGTGATGGGGTGGTGTGGATGGAGCGGGGTTTTTTGAGGTTGGGTACGGGGGGGACGCACCGCGTCGTGGGGGTTGAGGTGGGGTGGGATGCGCCGTGTCGTGGGGGTGGGGGGGTGAGGTGAACTAGGGTGGGTCGAGCAGGGTTTTTCGAGGCGTGGTGGGGTGCTGTGGATGGAGCGGGGTTTTTGGAGGCGTGGCGAGGTGGTGTGGATGGAGCGGGGTTTTTCGAGGTGGGGTGCAGGGGGGATGCCCCGCATCGAGGGGGGGTGTGCCGTGTCGTGAGGGGGTGACGCGGGGTGGGGTGGGTCGAGCGGGGTTCTTGGAGGCGTAGTGGGGTGGTGTGGATGGAGCGGGGTTTTTCGAGGTGGGGTGCGGGGGGTGTTGTGGGGGGTGCGCTAGGGTGGGGGGGTGTGCCGTGTCGTGGGGGGTGACGTGGGGTGGGTGGGTTGAGCGGGGTTTTTGGAGGCATGGTGGGGTGGTGTGGATGGAGCGGAGTTTTTCGAGGTGGGGTGCAGGGGGGACATCATGGGGGGTGCAGTGGGGTGTGCCGTGTCGTGGGGGGGTGACGCGGGGTGGGGTGGGTCGAACGGAGTTTTTGGAGGCGTGGTGGGGTGGTGTGGATGGAGCGGGGTTTTTCGAGGTGGGGTGCGAGGGGGATGCGCCGCATCGTGGGGGGGTGAGGTGGGGGGGATGCGCCGCGTCCTAGGCAGGTGCGGTGGGGTGGGAGGGTGTGCCGTGTCGTGGGGGGGTGACGCGGGGTGGGGTGGATCGAGCGAGGTTTTTGGAGGCGTGGTGGGGTGGTGTGGATGGAGCAGGGTTTTTCAAGGTGGGGTGCAGGGGGGATGTGCCGCGTCATGGGGGGATGAGGTGGGGTGGGATGCACCGTGTCATGGGGTTGGGGGGGATGAGATGAGGTGGGGTGGGTCGAGCGGGGTTTTTGGAGGCGTGGTGGGGTGCTGTGGATGGAGCCCGGTTTTTGGAGGTATGGTGGGGTGCTGTTGATGGAGCGGGGTTTTTCGAGGTGGGGTGCGGGGGGATGCACTGCATCGTGGGGGGGTGAGGTGGGATGGGAGGGGTGTGCCATGTTGTGGGGCGGGGTGTGCCGTGTCGTGGGTGGGTGAGGTGAGGTGAGGTGGGTGGAGCGGGGTTTTTTGAGGTGGGGTGGAGGGGGTGGATGCGCCGTGTCATGGGGGGCTGAGATGAGGTGGGGTGGGTTGAGCAAGGTTTTCTAAGGTGGGGTGGGGTGGTGTGGATGGAGCGGGATTTTTCGAGGTGGGGTGGGGAGGTGTGCCGTGCCGTGGGGCACGGGGTGTGCCATGTCATAGGGGGGTTGAGGTGAGGTGGGGTGGGTTGAGCAAGGTTTTTTGAGGTGAGGTGGGGTGGTTTGGATGGAGCGGGGTTTTTGGGTGTGGGGTGGGGGGGATGCGCTATGTCGTGGGGGGGTGAGGTGCGGGGGGGAGGGGGCCTTCGGTGGAGTGGCTTTTCTTTTGGGTGGGGGGGTGAGGGGAACGGACTTGGGTGGAGTGGGTTTTTGTTTTTTTTGGATGACGGTCTTGGGTAGAGTGGGGTTTTTTTTTTGGGGGGGGCGCGGGCGGTTGGGTGGAGTGGGGTTTTCTTAGGGGGAAGGTGCACCACGTCGTGGGGGGGTGGGGTGGGGTGGGGTGGTGTGAGGTGTTGGGGGGGGAGGGACGGGGGTTGGGTGGAGCGGGGTTTTCTTATGGTGAAGGTGCATCATGTCGTGGGGGGGTGAGGTGAGGTGGGGTGGGGTGGTGTAAGGTGTTTTGGGGGGGAGGGCCGGGGGTTGGGTGGGGTTGGGTGGAGCGCAGTTTTCCTAGGGGGAAGATGCACCATGTTGTGGGGGGGTGAGGTGAGGTGGGAGGGGGGCTTTAGGGTGGAGTGAAGTTTTTTGGGGGGGTGGGTTGAGCAGCGTTTTTTGAGGGGAGGTGAGGTAGGGTGGGGTAGGGGGGAGGCGATAAGGGTGTGATGTGTCATGGATGGTTGAGCGGGGTTTTTTGAGGTTAGGTGGGTTGGGATGGATGGATCGGGTTTTTTTTGGGGGAGGGGAGAGGCGATGAGGGTGTGATGTGTCGTGGCGGGTTGAGGTGGGTTAAGCGGGGTTTTTTGAGGTTAGGTGGGGTGGGATGGATGGAGAGGGTTTTTTTGGGGGGGTTTGCGCCATGTCTTGGGGGGGTGAAGTGGAGTGGGGTGGTGTGGAGTGGGGTTTTTTGGGGGGGTGAGGTGGGGTGTGGTGAGCAGGGGTTTTTTGAGTTGAGGTGAAGTGGGGTGGGGTGGGGGGTTTTTGAGAGGTTGGGGGGAGGGGGGGAATGAGGGTGTGCCATGTCATGGGGAGATGAGGTGGGGTGGGGTTGTGCCATGTCATGGGGGGGACGGGGGGTTGGGTGGAGTGGGGTTTTCTTAGGGGGGAAGGTGCGCCATCTCCTGGGGGGGTGAGGCGAGGTGGGGTGGGGTGGGATGAGGTGAGGTGGGGATGGGATGGGGGTTTTTTGAGAGGTGGGGGGGAGGAGGGTGTGCCGTATCGTGGGGGGTGAGGTGGGTTGAGCGTGGTTTTTTGAGGTGAGGTGGGGTGGGATGGATGGAGCGAGGTTTTTTCAGGGGGTTGCCATGTCGTGGGGGGAAGGGGGGACTCCCCTCCCCCATGACATGACACGACGCGATGTGCCGCCCTCCCCTCAACACACACACCCGCCCACCATGACAGGATGCCCCCCCTCCCCCCTCAACACACACCACACCATATCGCAACGTGCCCTCCCCCCCTCAACACACACACCCACCCACCATGTTGCGACGCCCCCTCCCCCCCATGCCACGACACGACGCGACGCGCCCCCTCCCCAACATAACATGACATCCTCCCTCCCCCCCATGACATGACGTGACGCGCCCGCCCCCTCCCCAACATAACATGACATCCCCCCCTGGCACCCCCCTCCCCCGTGACATGACGTGACATGCCATGCCCCCCTCCCCCTCCCCAACATATCATGACATCCCCCCCTCCCCCCCTGACACAACACGATGCGACGTGCCCCCCTCCCCCTCCCCAACATGGCGTGACATCCCCCCTCCCCCCCCGCTCCATGACATGACACGACGCGACGTGCCCCCCTCCCCTTAACACATACACCCACCCACCATGATGCCCCCCCTCAACAAACACCAAACCATGTCCGACGTGCCCTACCCCCCCCGAAATTCCGCCCCCCTTCCCCCTTGAACACACACCACAACATGTCGCGACGCACCCCCACCCCCATGAAATCCCCCCCCATGACAAGACACAACGCGACGCGCCCCCCTCCCCTAACCTAACATTACATGACATTCCCCCCCATCACACGATGCGACGTGCCCACCCCCCTCCCCAACATAACATGACATCCCCACCCCATGAGACGACACGACGTACCCGCCCCCTCCCCAACATAACATGACATCCCCCCCTCGCCCCCAATGACATGACGTGACGCGCCCTGCCCCCCTCCCCCTCCCCAACATAACATGACATCCCCCCTCCCCCCCATGACACGACACAACACAATGCGACGCGTCCCCCTTCCCCTCCCCAACATGACATGACATCCCCCCCATGACACGACGCGACACGACGCACCCCCTCCCCAACATAACATGACATCCCCCCCTTCCCCTCCCCAACATGACATGACATCCCCCCCCACCCCATGACAGGACATGACGTGACGCGGCCCCCTCCCCCTCCCCCCTCAACAAACACCACACCATGTCGCGACGCGCCGTCCCGCCCCCCCCCGCTTTCCTCAACACACACACCCACCCACCATGTCACAATGCTGCCTCTTCCCCCCGCCCCCCATGCCATGATACGATGCGACCCCCCCTCCCCAACATAACATGACATCCCCCCCCCCATGACATGATGTGACGCGCCTGCCCCCTCCCCAACATAACATGGCATCCCCCCTGGAGCCCCCCCCCCCCGCATGACACGACGTGATGCGCCGCCCCCCACTCCCCCTCCCCAACATATCATGACATCCCCCCTCTGACACGACACGACGCAATGCGCCACCCTCCCCCTCCCAAACATGACGTGACATCCCCCCCTGCCCCATGACATGACACGACGCGACGTGCCCCCCTCCCCTTAACACACACACCCACCCACCATGACGCCCCCCCAAGCCCCCCCCAACACACACCACACCATGTCGTGACGCACCCTCCCCCCCTCCAAAATTCGGCCCGCCCCCTTCCCCCCTCAACACACACCACACCATGTCGCGATGCACCCCCCCGGCCCATGACATGACACGACGTGATGTGCCCCCCTCCCCTTAACACACACACCCACCCAACATGATGCCCCCCCTCCAACACACCACACCATGTCACGACGCGCCCTCCCCCCCCCAAATTTGGCCCCCCCTTCCCCTCTCAACACACACCACACCATGTCGCGATGTGCGGCCCCCCCCATGACATCCCCCCCCGCCGCATGACATGACATGACGCGACATGCCCCCCTCCCCTTAACACACACCCCCACCCACTATGACGCCCCCTCCCCCCCCCAACACACACCACACCATGTCACGACACGCCCTCCCCCCTCCAAAATTCAGCCCCCCCTTCCCCCCTCAACACACACCACACCATGTCGCGACGCGCCCCCCCCAATGACATCGCCCCTCCCCCCATGACACGACACGATGCGATGCACCCCCCTCCCCCAACCCAACATAACATGGCAACCCCCCATGACACAATGCGACGTGCCTACCCCCCTTCCCAACATAACATGACATCCCCCCCTCCCCCCCATGACACGACATGACACGACGCGACGCGTCCCCCTCCCCCTCACCAACATGAAATGACATCCCCCCCCATGACACGATGGGACGCGACGTGCCCCCCTCCCCAACATAACATGACATCCCCCCCTTTCCCCCCCATGACAGGACACGAGACGACGCGATGCGACGCAACGCGCTCCCTCCGCCTCCCCTCCCTAACATAACATGACATCCCCCCCTCCAAAATTCGCCCCCCCCCTTCCCCCCTCAACACACACCACACATGTCGAGACGCGCCGTCCCCCCCATGACACGACACAACACGACGCGACCCTCTCCCCCAACCCAACATAACATGACATCCCCCCATGACACGACGCAACGTGCCCGCCCCCCTCCCCAACATAACATAACATGACATGACATCCCCCCCTTCCCCCCCCCGACATGACACGACACGACGTGATGCGATGTGACGTGCCCCTCTCCCCAACATAACATGACATCCCCCCAATCCCCCCCCATGACACGATGCGACGTGCCCCCCATCCCCCCATGACATGACGCGATGCGCCCCCTCCCTCTCCCCAATATAACATGACATCCCCCCCTCCATGACACGATAGGACGCGACGTGCCCCCCTCCCTCTCCCCAACATAACATGACATCCCCCCCTCCCTCCCCCCCATGCCACGACAAGATGCGATGTGCCCACCTTCCCAACATGACATGACATCCCCCCTCCCCCCCGCCAAATGATATGATGCGATGCGCCCCCCACCCCCTCCCCAACATAACATGACATCCCCCCTCCCCCCCATGACATGAGGCGATGTGCCCACCCCCCTCCCCAACATAAGATGACATCCCCCCCTCGCGCCCCCCCCATGACATGATGTGACGTGACGCGCCGCGCCCCCCTCCTCCTCCCCATCATATCATGACATCCCCCCCTCCCCCCTGACACAACACGATGCGACGTGCCCCCTCCCCCTCCCCAACATGATGTGACATCCCCCCCCCACCCCATGACATGACACGAGGCGACGTGCCCCCCCCTTCCCCCCTTTCCCCCTCAACACACACCACACCATGTCGCGATGCTCCCCCCTCCAAAATCCCCCCCCCCTTCAACACACACCACACCATGTTGCGACGCGGCCTCCCCCCCTCCAAATTTCAGCCCCCCCTCCCAAAATTCGGCCCACCCCTCCAAAATCCCCCCTCTTCCCCCCCCTCCAAAATTTGCCCCCCCCACCCCTCCAAAATTCAAGCCCCCCCCTTCCCCCCTCAACACGCACCACGCCATGTCACGACGCGCCCTCCCCCCTCCAAAATTCACCCCCACCCCCTTCCCCCCTCAACACGCCATGTCGCGATGCGCCCTCCCCCCCCCAAAGAAATTTCGGGCTTTGTACGTATGCCTTGCCGTTGGAGCCAATTGCACCTATGAGGGGGGATAAGTGCACAAACCATTGTAACCAACATTTTCTTCTCGCATTGGTTGGGTGTTCCCCCTCCACCCGGGCCTTATGCCAACATAACACGAGTGTTATTTCTTGCAATCGCAAAGTCTTCTTGCAATCTACTTTCTTTCTAAGCAAAGTGCCTTCTTGTAAGCTAAATGTGGGAAAGACCGCGGGGGATCACGGTGAGAACCGTGGGTGACGAACGCAAAGTTGGGAATTGCATGCTACGCAGGCATTGTGCGTTACACTTGGTATCAGAGCTCAACTCACGCGAGGGCTAGTCCTTCAACAGGCATGATGGCGATTTTGGAAAGCTAGCAAAGTTGCGGTTCATCAACATGGGTGGACGCAACAAGAATAAGAGTGGAATTCGAGATGACCGAGATGAAATCTCGGTGGCCCTTGGAATCGGAGCAAGCAGACCTCAACTGGTGATTGGGGAAGGATACACAACCGAGCATGAGAATGAAATAGATGCTGCTATGCACGAAGAAGAGGAGCCACGGCACGAACCTAACCCAATGGATGCCATGCGAGAAATGATGAAGGACTTGCTGGCTACCATGCTACCCAAAGCACTAGGGAAGGCTCAAGCCGAGACGGACAATGATGGTGAGATTCATCGGAGACGCAGAAGGAAAGAAAAGAAGGAACGGGATGACTCCTCATCCGATGATATGGGAAAGTGCAAGCCTCAAGCACCAGAGAAATACAAAGGTGAGAGGGACTCAGTCAGCCTAAACCGATGGATAAGAGAGGTGGACGGCTACATGAAGTTACTCAAAGTGTCAAGCAAAAGAAGAGGATTGGTGGCAGCACAGTTACTAGAGGGTGATGCCTCGAAGTGGCTGATGTATGAGGAAGAGTAGATTGGCAGGAAGCTGACATGGGAGGTTGCAGAGAAGCATGAAGGAATACTTCATGCCAAAGAATGAACCATTCAAAGTCAGAGACGAATGGAGAAACTTGAGGAAGAATGCGGGCTGAATGAGAAACTATGTGCAAAAATATAGGTCTCTAATGCTGCAGCTACCCGACATGGATGTAACCACCAAACTGCATGGTTTTCTGTATGGAATGCAACCATGGGCTAGAAGAGAAATAGAAAAGCAGGAACCGGGAAGTGTGCTGGAGGCTATGACAATGGCTGAAAGACTCATTGATTTCGACGGCAGACAAGGAGGGGTAGGGCGTGGGGCTTCGCAAGGAGGCAACACTGCTCAGTCCAACTCGACATGGGGAAATAGGCAAAACCAGGGATCTTACCAGAACAACACACAAGGGAACAGTGGATGGAGTGGCAAGCAACCCCTCAAACTGGAGTGCATGGAGACTCGGTCCGAGACAACCCCAGCCAATAGTTATGATAGTTCCATACCAACCACATCTGGGGTCGGCTGAGGGAACAACTCAAATAGAGGAGGATATGGAGGAGGAGGTAGAATGGGGCAAGGAAGAGGAGGCCCTTTAGCTTGTCATAATTGTGGAGGTCCTCACTTCACAAGGGATTGTCCGAGGGGAGCAGCTTCTTCAAGTGGCTCCAGATTTGCGTATGCTCAAGAGGAAGCAGAAGGATCAAGATCGACAGTCCAGATAACTAAGATAGAAGATGAAGAGAAGGAGTGGGAATCTAAGGCAAAGGCAGGAGCAGTGGGGGCCAAGCCTCCAGCAACTATGCCAACCTTTATTCCTAGCATCTGCAACATGTTTGTTCAGGCTGAGTTGGGGAACCATCCCCAGGTGATGATGGTGGACACAGGGGCCACTCATAACCTCATATCTCCTCAAGTAGCATCCCAGGTAGGTGTGAATCCAGTAAGAGCCGAAGGTCTTGAGGTATCATTTGTGCAAGGAAAATACAAGTACTGCGAGTTAGCCAAAGGCGTCACAGTTCAAATTGGGCAATGGCAGGCAAATCTGGATTTTATAGTGGTTCCTATGGATGACTTTGAAGGTATCTTAGGCATGGATTGGATAGACAGCCATGTCGTGCAAATACTAGGCATGAAAAAGAATAAAATTTACTTGCAAGCACCGCAGTCGGTGGTCTGAGTGCCATACTTTTGCACTAAAAGCAAGAGTCACAACATGTCACCGGCTGGCAACGCAGTGGACGCTAGATTGGTGGTGACGAAGGTGCAGAATGTGAACAACTCAGAGAAAGAGAGTCCTACAAAGGTGTGGGTACAAAAAGCATCAACAAAGGAGCAACCAGAAGAAGTACAATCGGAGAGAACAAAGGGAATGGAAACCGATTTAGGGTTTAGGGTTGCAAAGGTGTGGGTGCAAAAAGCGACGACAAAGGAGCAATCAGAAGAAGTACAATCGTAGAGAGCAAAGGGAATGGAAACAGTGGTGGAACAGGCCACAGAAAAGAGTGAAGGAACACAAGTGGGAGCCCCAGGACCTATGGAGATTATTGCCAAGCAGCTAGAAAAAGAACTAAAGCATGGGGGACAGTTGAGGCTATGTATGATGAGGCTCATTGAGGAAGAACTAGTGATTCAACAAATCATCTAGACAATAGGTGATGAAAGAGTCAGGGAAGTTCTCGACAAGTTCCAAGATGTCATGCCCGACAAGCTGCCTACCGGGTTGCTGCCTTGCAGGAGTGTTGATCACCGAATCGAGCTCTTACCAGGAGTGCAACCGCCAGCTAGACCAGCTTATAGGATGATAGGAACGGAGCTAGTGGAATTGAAGAAACAACTAGGAGAAATGGAGGCGTTAGGCCACATTCAGCCTAGTAGATCACCCTGTGGAGCTCCTGTCCTATTTGTCAAGAAAAAGGACGGGTCTCTTTGTCTGTGTACAGATTAGAGAGCTCTCAATAAAGCTACAGTGAGAAACAAGTACCCTGTGCCAGTGGTAGATGAACTGCTGGATCGGCTACAAGGAGCACGCTACTTCAGTAGAATCGACTTGAGGTCAGGGTATCACCAAATTAGTATAGTAGAAGGGGACGAGGTGAAGACGGCTTTTAGAAGCCGATACGGGAGCTATGAATGGTTGGTCATGCCAGAAGGGCTCACTAACGCACCAACTACCTTTTGTGAGCTCATGGACAAGATCTTCATTGACTATCTTGATGATTTTGTGATCATCTATATTGATGATGTGCTCATTTATAGCAGAACCCTAGAAGATCATGTACAGCACCTGGAGAAGGTCTTTACCCGGCTCTGGGAGAATCAATTGTTCGTGAAGCCAGAAAAGTGTGAGTTTGTTGTACAAGAGATAGAATTTTTGGGCTATTTAGTAAAAGAAAATGGTATTGCTATAGACCCGAAGAAGGTTCAGGCAGTGAAGAATTGGGAGGCTCCCCGCAAGGTAAGTCAGGTGCGGGAATTTTTGGGATTTACAGTTTTCTGCCGAAGGTTGATTCAAGGATATAGTAAGATTACTGCCTCGCTAACAGATCTGACCTCTAGCACAACTACTTTTCAGTGGACAGATCGGGAGCAGCAAGCCTTTGAGCAGCTAAAGAGCATGATGATCCAGGCCCCAGTTTTAAAGATGGCAGATTTCTCACGCCCTTTTGAGGTCTATACTGATGCATCAAGTTATGCCATAGGTGGTGTGCTCATGCAGGACAGTCATCCAGTATGTTATGAATCAAAGAAGCTGGACACAATGGAGAGAAGGTGGGCTACTCATGAGAAAGAGGTGTATGCAGTAGTGCATTGCTTGAGGAAGTGGCGGCACTATGTGCAGGACAAGCCAACAAAAGTCTATACAGATAATATTTCGCTCAAGTATTTCCAAACTCAACCAAAGCTATCACCAAAGTAGGCCCGATGGCAGGATTTTTTGGCCGAATTTGGCATAGAGATTATCCACAAGCCCGGCTCTTCCAATAAAATGCTGGATGCTTTTAGTCGACAAGCTGAACTACAAGCTATCACCATCACCGAAGGCAGATTTGGGGCCCAAGTGCAGGAGAAGATGGATGGGAATGAAGAAGCTCAGCAACTTCCGAAGGACATTGAAGCAGGCTCCACTCCATGGGGAATGTATGAAGTCAGAAATGGGATCATCTACTACGAAGGAGCCATGTATGTACCCAAGAATGATGAACTTAGGAATCAGATCCTATGGGAGTTCCATGATAGTCCCATTGGGGGGCACTTGGGTTAGATAAGGACTTTTGATCACCTGAAAAGATTTTTCTACTGGCCAAAGATGCGGGAGGACGTCATTGAATATGTACGCACCTGCCCGACATGTCAAATGGTGAAGGCTCAGAGGATGAAGCCCGCAGGAGAGCTGCAACAGATGTCGATTCCATCCCGACCCTGGGATGTGGTAAGTATTTTTTCATCACCGACTTGCCCAAGTCGCATGGCTGCACGGCCATCTTTGTGGTGGTGGAGTACCTCTCCAAACAAGCTCACTTCATTGCCACCGAGCCACCAATCACTGCTCCGAAAGTGGCAAAATTATTATTTTCCAGGGTCTTCAAGTATCATGGGTTGCCTCTAGCCATCGTGTCTGATCGAGATCCCCAATTCCTCAGCAACATGTGGCGGGAGCTTTTCAAGTTGATGGATACTCAGCTCCGCTTCTCGTCGGCTTTTCATCCGCAGACAGATGGACAAACCGAAAGACTCAACCAAGGCATTGAAGATTACATCCGTAGCTCTGCCCGAGCTGATCAAAAGGATTGGGCTCAATACCTCGACATCCTAGAGTTTCATTACAATGTGACCCTGCACAGTTCTACGGGTTTCACCCCTTTCGAGGTAGCAACAGACAAAGAAGTCATCACCCCTCTGGTCTTGGCAGCAGGTAAGCAGTATGTCAAAGATGCAGATGCCGAAGAGTTCCTGCTGAAGTGGAAACAACGTATGTTGGTGGCCCAGGAAAGCCTACGCAACAACAAGATACTCATCAACAAAATATACAATGCAAAAAGGAAGAAGCATGTGGAGTTATTCCCTGGAGATTTAGTGCTGGTCAGCCCCAAGAACATTGACCTGCCCAAAAACCTCACCCCCAAGTTCAACAACAGGTACTACGGGCCATACAAAGTCATAATAAGGCTCAATGATGTCACGTATAAGATTCAGCTACCGCCGAATGTCCTTATCCATGATGCCTTCCATGTTCAACTACTGCAACGGTTTCATGCAGATACCAGATTCGGGCGACAACGGCCTCTTTCAGCATAACTCGCCCAGCTTCCTTTCGAGCCAGAGATTATTCTGGAGATGCACTTCATCGGCAAACACCTGGAGTTTCACATCAAGTGGAAGAATCAACCAATGAAAGAAGCCTCCTGGGTGGCAGAATCACTAGTCATCAAACATGCTCGAGATCTACTACTTCAATTCTACAACGAGCGAGAGAATCCAGATCTGTATCATCCACCATTACCACAGGAGTGAACATCAAACTCAACCTACTTCAAAAAGTCCTTAGCTCCACATCTGTAATCGAGTCAGTGGGCAAGGCAACTTAGGTCTAGGAATTGTCTGGTTTTATGTTCAAAAATAAATAAAGACCTTGTCTCACATCTGTATTGAGTCAGTGGATAAGGCACTTAGCGGGTTTAGACACTGATCTACTCACTAGGAGTGGATTAAGACCCCCGGATTTTGAGTCAACCAGTCCCACTCCTGCTCAATGAGGACATTGAGCTTCCTCATGGGGGGGGTGTGTATGAGGGGGGATAAGCACACAAACCATTGTAACCAACATTTTCTTCTCGCATTGCCTAGGTGTTCCCCCTCCACCCGGGCCTTGCGCCAACATAACACGAGTGTTATTTCTTGCAATCGCAAAGTCTTCTTGCAATCTACTTTCTTTCTAAGCAAAGTGCCTTCTTGTAAGCTAAAGGTGGGAAAGACCGCAGGGGATCACGGTGAGAACCATGGGTGACGAACGCAAAGTTGGGAATTGCATGCTACGCACGCATTGTGCGTTACATCACCTATAGGGGAGGTACCCTACTCGAGGCTTGGCTCTCCTTGGGCGCGTTGCGGGGTGGGGCCATTGTGCGTGTCGCTTGGGCATGGTTATGTGGCTCGGGGCTTCCCCCAGGAATAGGTGAGTGGGGATGGTGAGTGCAAACAGTGAGAGTGAGGGGGATGGGTAGTCTTTTTCATGGGGCGAGAGGTGAGTGGGGTGTTGGCCCGAAGTGAAGAGTTTCATGCATGAGCCCTTGCATAAGCACCAGAAACTTTCAAGTGCCTTGAGGAAAAGCTCCTTGCCCGTCGGGGGGAGATGTCATGGTGGACTGTGGAACCGTGTCGCGTTACTGTGCCATATCGCGCTGAGGCACCATGCTGAGTTGAGAAACCGTGCCCTGCTATGCTGGGGAACCATGTCGCGTTATGGTGATATGTCTTGTTATGGTTCCATGTTGAGGCCCAAGGGGCGTGATATGCCATGTTATGCTGTGTTATGGTGCCATGTTATGGTGGTTTTTGGAGTTTTTCACACTTGGTATCAGAGCAGGACCCCCGTGACGCATCGGAGACGTCTTGAGGCGGGGGAGGGTCAAAAAATGCAAAAATTCAGAAAATTTTTGAAAAAATCATAAAAATTTCAAAAATTCATAAAAATTTCAAAAAATGGAAAAAAGCAAGAAAAGTGAGAAAAAAGTGAAAAATGACCAAAAAGAAGAAGAAAAAACACGTAACGAAGATGAGAAGCTGAGGATTGAAAATTTGTATGCTTCAAAAAACAAGGTTTTGGCTCAGTGATTTGATTGTGAAGATGAACGGAGAATTTTATGGGCTACAAAGGTGAATTGGGTGCAGAAAGGGTACATTTTTCCTAAAGAAGAAGAGCGTGATTTGGAAAATAGATTGGCTGGAGTGAGAGACAAACAAAGCGACATCAAAACACTACTTCGAGCGTTGAATGAAAAAATCAATGAATGGGTTGAAGAACATAGAAGCAATTCAAGAAGTGATTTGTTACTCATAGAGCGGGAGTTAAGAATGGAAATCATTGAAGAGTACGGGGAGGGGGTAGTTGGAGAGAAGATGCTAGATGAAAAAGGAAAAGCTGCGAAATCCCAAGTAGTTCAAGCAAAGCCATGTATTCAAAAGACAAATCTTAGTGGTAATATGTCAGATGGAAAGTGTAAAGCTGTAAAACCTCAAGTAACTCAATAAAAGTCATGTGCTCAAAAGAAGAATTCTAGTGGTAAGAGTAAGATGAGGGATGATGGAGGAGACAATCTTGACTATGCTATCGTGAAAGTCAGTTGGCTATGGCAAAAGAGGCATTATCTAGTGGAAAACTGAGTCGAGAACAACGTAGTGCATTTATACAGGTGATGAATACATTGAAGAAGGGGATGGCGGAGTGAAAAGTTCAACATGGGGAAAAGGCCAAGCTACCAGAGGCCATAAGCGAATTGAGAGATGAAGATTCAGAGGCCGAAAAACCAGATACATATGAAGAGGAGCTATGGTTAGGTGAGGAAATAGAGTGGGAGGCCGAACTGAAAATCTGTGAACAGATAATGGAAGAGGCAAACCAAAGGGAAAGAGAGAGGGCCATACTAGATGAAGATTCAGGCTAGTTTGATGATGCAGTGATGGAAGAAGGGTGTGAAGGGAGTCACTGGGATGAAAAAGAAGAGTGGGTGGCAAATGCGCCATGCCACGATCATTGTGATGAACCTGAAGAAACTTGCATGTATGAGGAGCCTTTCGAAGATCAGTATGCCAGATACAAAAACTACACATGGGAAGAAGGGTGTGAAGGTAGTCACTGGGGTGAAAGGGAAGAGTGGGTGGCAAATGCACCATACCACATCATTGTGACCAACCTGAAGGAAGCTGTACAGGAAGTCTTTTGAGGGTCAATGTGCTAGATACGAGGACTACACGTGGGAAGATAGAGGACAACAATTGGAAGGCTATGGAGAACAATCGTTCGATCTAGAGTATGAGGCCAAGTATGCGCATGAAAGGTCAACCTGGGACGAGAAAGACAGCTGTTGTCAAGACTATTATGATCAACCTTTCGAACCAGGATATGAAGCGGATGTGGAAGAGTGGCGAGGTCTAAATGAGGAGGCCTACGGGCCATATTATGAAGAGGATGACCACATATTTTATCCAACGCAACTAGTATGGGCAAATGAGTCTAGTTTTGTGTTTGATGGAGTGTTGGTGGAGGAGTGCGCGGAAGAGAAGACGACCTGTGGGTCAGATCTATTACCAGAAGGGGTGGTTCTAGAAGAGTGCTCAATGGGGGACGAGGCAAAGGATGTCGAGCCCCAAACAGATGATTTTTTGGAAGGTAAGTCGGATGGATTGGGTGATGAGGAGATTGAAGATGTTGGCAGGGATGAAGAGGAAGACTCCTGCACCTAGAGGGAGGATAAAGAAATCGGGACAGGAATCAAAACTCCCGTACCTGGGGGGAGTATAAACAAGCCGGGACAGGTGGAACCATTTGGTACTGAAGAGCGGGTTGAGCCGGATTATGTTGTTGAAGAGATGGGAGGGAAAGCAAAAAGGGGCAGAATGGGGCTAGAGGCCCTTTTAGTGAATGAAGAGGCCGAATTGCCAACTCTGGAAGAACTCGTGAGCCGCGAGTATAAACAAATGGCCAAAAATGATGATCTTGTGGAAGAACTCGTGAGCCGCGAGTCTAAACGAATGGCCAAACAGGACAAGCTCATGAGCCGTGAGGATAAAGAAACGGCAGTGTGTGGAGAAAGGGATGAAGTTGAAGGCAGGATACTCGTGAGCTGCGAGGATAAAGAAACGGCCGCATGTGGAGAAAGGAGTGGAAAAGGCACAATACTCGTGAGCCGCGAGGATAAAGAAACGGTTGGATGTGGAGCGAAGAATGGAGAAGACATAATACTCGTGAGCCGTGAGGATAAAGAAACGGCCATGTGTGGAGCAAAGGATGGAGAAGGCACAATACTCATGAGCCGCGAGGATAAAGAAACGGCCGTGTGTGAAGAAAGGGATGAGGAGGAAGGCAGAGTACTCGTGAGCCGCGAGGATAAAGAAACGGCCGTGTGTGGAGTGGAGAGTGGAGGAGAAGGTAGAAGACTCGTGAGCCGCGAGGATAAAGAAATGGCCGTGTGTGGAGAAAGAAATGGAGAAGGCATAGTACTCATGAGCCGCGAGGATAAAGAAATGGCCGAGTGCAGAGCAGAGGAGACATGAAACCATGCAGTGGTGGACGAGGATGGAAAGGAGTGGAGCGAAGCAGAGAAGAGGACAAAGGACAAAACCCACGCTGGGGAGTGGGCCAAATCTGATGAGACTTCAAGACACGAGGCGAAGGGTGAGACAGCAGAGTCGATCCCAGAGCTCCAACAAACCAAGTCAGCTAGCAAGGGAAGACATGTAAGCTTCAGCAATCAGCTATAGGTATTCTCTTACGAAACTGATGCGGTCAGAGATTGTGCTCAAGTGGCTGATCGTTATTCTTATGACAAATCAATTGAAAGATCAAGTTCACACTTTCTCGTAGGATGAGGAACAACACACACCACACCATGTTGCAATGCTCCCTCCCCCCTCCAAAATTCGCCCCCCCTTCCCCCCACAACACACACCACACCATGTCGCAACGCACCCCCCCATGACATTGCCCCACCCCCCCCATGACATGACATGATGCGACGTGCCGCCCTCCCCCAACCCAACATAACATGACATCCCCCCCATGACACGACGTGACATGTCCACCCCCTCCCCAACATAACATGACATCCCCCCTCCCCCCCCATGACACAACACGACACGATGCGACGCATCCCGCTCCCCCTCCCCAACATGACATGACATCCCCCCCCATGACATGATGAGACGTGACACGCTCCCCTCCCCAACATAACATGACATCCCCCCCTTCCCCCCCATGACACGACATGATGCAACGCGACGCGAGCCCCTCCCCCTCCCCTCCCCAACATAACATGACATCCCCTCCCCTCCCAAATTCGGCCCCCCCCTTCCCCCCTCAACACACACCACACCATGTCACGATGTGCCGCCCCCCCCATGACATGACACGACGCGACGCGCCCCTCTCCCCCAACCCAACATAACATGACATCCCCCCCCCATGACACAACGTGACGTGCCCGCCCCCTCCTCAACATAACATGACATCCCCCCTCCCCCCCCATGACATGACACAACATGACGCGACGCCTCCCTCTCCCCCTCCCCAACATGACATGACATCTCCCCCATGACACGACGCGACGTGACGCGCCCCCTCCCAAAAATAACATGACATCCCCCCCTTCCCCCCCCGACATGACACGACATGATGCGACGCCTCTTCCTCCCCCTTCCCAACATGACATGACATCCCCCCCATGACACGACACGATGTGACATGCCCCCCTCCCCAACATAACATGACATCCCCCCCTTCCCCCCCCGACACGACATGACACGACGCGATGTGATGCGATGCGCCCCCCTCCCCCTCCCCAACATAACATGACATCCCTCCCTGTCCCCCCCCATGACATGATGCGACGCGCCCCCCTCCCCCTCCCCAATATAACATGACATCCCCCCCTCCATGACACGACAGGACGCGACGCGCCCCCCTCCCTCTCCCCAACATAACATGACATCCCCCCCTCCCCCCCATGCCACGACACGACGCGATGTGCCCACCTCCCCAACATGACATGACATCTCCCCCCCAATGACATGATGCGATGCGCCCCCCACCCCCTCCCCAACATAACATGGCATTCCCCCCCTCTCCCCATGACACGACACGATGCACCGCGCCCCACTTTCCCTCCCCAACATGACATGACATCCCCCCCCACCCCATGACAGGACACGATGCGACGCGCCCCCCTCCCCCTCCCCAAAATAACATGGCATCCTCCCCCCTCCCCCCCCTCCCATGACATGACATGACGCTACGTGCCCCCCTCCCCTCAACACGCACACCCATCCACCATGACGCGACGCCCCCCCCCCCCAACACACACAACACCATGTTGTGACGCGCCCTCCCCCCTCAACACACACACCCACCCACCATGTCGTGATGCCCCCTCCCACCCATGCCACGACACGACGCGACACGCCCCCCTCCCCAACATAACATGACATCCCCCCCTCGTGCCCCCCCTTGACACGACGTGATGTGATGCGCCACACCCCCCTCCCCCTCCCCATCATAACATGACATCCCCCCTTGACATGACACGACGCGACGCGCACCCTCCCCCTCCCCAACATGACGTGACATCCCCCCCTCCCCCCCCGGCCCATGACATGACACGAGGCGACGTGCTCCCCCCTTCCCCCCCTCAACACACACCATACCATGTCACAATGCTCCCCCCTTCAAAATTCTCCCCCCTTCGATACACACCATGCCATGTCGCGATGTGGCCTCCCCCCCCCAAAATTCAGCCTCCCCCCTCCAAAATTTGCCCCCCCCCCCTTCCCCCCCCTCCAAAATTCGGCCCCCCTCCTTCCCCCCTCAACACGCCATGTCGCGACGCGCCCTCTCCCCTGCCCCCCCCCAAAGAAAATTCGGGCTTTGTAGGTATGCCTTGCCATTGGAGCCAATTGCACCTATGAGGGTAGTGGTGCTTGCTCCATCGAAACACTCCTTGGAGATCCAAGGGAGGGTGAGGTGAGGTGTATGGTCCCCGCATCCATCTTGTCCGCGAGGAGTGTCTCGTGAGAAAATGCCATGTACCCCCCGTCGAACGGTTAGGCTCAAGCAACTTGTGGTGATCCTTGCCATGACATGACATCCCCCCCCCCTCCCATGACATGATAACCAGGAAATCAATGCAAATATAGGCATCAAAATGTGCTCACATGGAAACAACTTTTTGTAAATTGATACTTTGGAAATGTACCCCTTTGTCAAAAATCAAATATGAAGCAATGTAAAATGTGTAGTCCAAATGGCTCACATTAAAAAAAATGTTGAAAGGAAAGGAAAGGTCAAACACCTTTTGTCTCATTCCAAAAATTGAAAGGTCCTTAGACCTTAGCCAATGTATGCAAATTTGAATTTTATAATTCAAGAAAGGAAAACGAAGTGGTTGTAGCCGTGGGATTTGGGGAGGTGGGAGGTTGACGTGGTTACACCCTCTCTCTTCCTTTATCTTCTTCTTTCACGGTTCATTTCTCCCTCTCCCATTTTGGCACAACTCTCATCTTTCTTGTTCTTGCTTCCCTCTCTTGTGCTCCTTTGTAAGATCTCATGGAGAGTGAGGAAGAGGAAGAGAGTGAGGATGGAAGAATTTCTCTCAATTTCTTGTGTGCCATTCACTTGTTTGTTTGGAGCAATGGTTCTTGGTGAGGAAGAAAGGTTTCTTGCAGGTTTTTGTGGCCAGAAAATGTATTTGCAGCCTCTCTTGGCCGGTTTGTAGTTCTCATGGTGCTGTGGTAGGGTGCTCTTCATTTGGTGCACTGGCCGGGAAAGAGGTGTCTATGAAGCTTGCAAGAAAGAAGGGTTTCAAAGGCTTTCTTTTCAATAAAAATTTCATGTTTAATGATCTTCATGGAAGAACATTGATGACTATCCAAGAATTGCACGGAAAAGAAGATCTGAAGTGAGAATCGAGAAGAAAGGAAGAAGGTTTAACTACTCTGTTTCTGCATATGCATCCCTACCCCTCGGCCACTTTTCTCTCCTCCCTGCACTATCCACTTTTGCCTCCTCCATATGTCGCCCTATCCAGTCCATTTCAGTCCAAGAAAAATGGAGATGATAAGACCATGGCTCGTACAAGAGATTTGAGTTTCATTAATGGCAATCACGGCATCATGAAGGATATTCATGGACGAAGCAGTTGGTCGAGGCTGGTGTCAAAGGTGGACGAATTCTCTGATGTGAAGTGGGCCTTGCTGAGAAGCGATTCGGGCAGGCAAATCGCTGCATTGGCCAAGCCCTATGATGGACCCAACAGCGAGGCTCGCCGTACGGATGACTACTGCTGGGAGGTCTCCATCAGCATGATGAACGAGAGCATCCTTCGTTAGCACCACCAACGTCCTCCTCAATACTCTCAGATTCTCCACGCAATCTCGAAGCCATGACGACACCTTTCTTCTCACGGCGAGATCCAGAGACAGGGATGACCCAAAATGGCATCTTATCTACTCACGTGGAGGGGCGTCAATTCTTCTTGAGATGATTTATAATTTAAAAAAAAACCTTTTAACCTTTCATCTTTAAAGGAAAGATAGAACCTTTTTTATGGTGTGCATTATCCCTTTTCAACGATTGTTCATATGCTTATCTTCTATCCTTCTTCAACCAAGAATACCCTCCAACACACCAAGATATACTTTTCCTTTTAGTTTGTTATTTTCTTTGATAATAAAACCTATGTCTCTTTTCCTTTCAAAACAATTGGGTGGGAGAACTCCAATGCAATATCCTCTGCTAGGGTGTGCTTTATTGATTTATCTTTTTCGGGTCTCTTTTTAGATCTTCATGGCGTAGTTATTATTTCTTTCCTATCTTGAGTGTGACATTGGTCTTGCATTCAATTTGTTGGAAAACCCTATCCTTTGTGTTTTTGTTGTTTTGGGTGTTTGCTACCTAGGCTTTACGACCTAGTTATGTTTTCCTATTGTGTGTTTTTTTTCCCTTCCAATGACAATTCAAAGACAATGAAGACCAAAGAAGAAACCAAAGATGAAGATGAAGATTTTTCCAAGAGCTGATCGTGGTTCTTCTTCAAGTTTGTTCGCGGGGACGCTTCACACTTAAGCGTGGGAGGAATGAAAACCAGGAAATCAGTGCAAATATAGGCATCAAAATGTGCTCACATGGAAGCAACTTTTTGTAAATTGATACTTTGCAAATGTACCCCTTTGTCAAAAATAAAATATGAAGCAATGTAAAATGTGTAGTCCAAAAGGCTCACATTAAAAAAAAAATGTTGAAAGGAAAGGAAAGGTCAAACACCTTTTGTCTCATTCCAAAAATTGAAAGGTCCTGAGACAGTAGCCAATGTATACAAATTTGAATTTTATAATTCAAGAAAGGAAAAGGAGGTGGTTGTAGCCGTGGGATTTGGGGAGGTGGGAGGTTGAGGTGGTTACATCGTCTCTCTTCCTTTATCTTCTTCTTTCACGGTTCATTTCTCCCTCTCCCATTCTGGCACAACTCTCATCTTTCTTGTTCTTGCTTCCTTCTCTTGTGCTCCTTTATAGGATCTCATGGAGAGTGAGGAAGAGGAAGAGAGTGAGGATGGAAGAACTTCTCTCAATTTCTTGTGTGCCATTCACTTGTGTGTTTTGGAGCAATGGTTCTTGGTGAGGAAGAAAGGTTTCTTGCAGGTTTTTGTGGCCAGCAAATGTATTTGCAGCCTCTCTTGGCCTGTTTGTAGTTCTCATGGTGCCGTGGCAGGGTGCTCTTCATTTGGTGCACTGGCTGGGAAAGAGGTGGCTATGAAGCTTGCAAGAAAGAAGGGTTTCAAAGGCTTTCTTTTCAATAAAAATTTCATGTTTAATGATCTTCATGGAAGAACATTGACGACTATCCAAGAATTGCATGGAAAAGAAGATCTGAAGTGAGAATCGAGAAGAAAGGAAGAAGGTTTAACTACTTTGTTTCTGTGTATGCATCCCTACCCCTCGGCCACTTTTCTCTCCTCCCTGCACTATCCACTTTTGCCTCCTCCATATGTCGCCCTATCCACTCCATTTCAGTCCAAGCAAAATGGAGATGATAAGACCACGGCTCGTACAAGAGATTTGAGTTTCATTAAGGGCAATGATGGCATCATGAAGGATATTCATGGATGAAGCAGTTGGTCGAGGCTGGCGTCGAAGGTGGACGAATTCTTTGATGCGAAGTGGGCCTTGCTCAGAAGCCATTCGGACAGGCAAATTGCTGCGCTGGCCAAGCCCTACGATGGACCCAACAGCGAGGCTTGCCGTACGGATGATTGCTCTGCTAGGAGGTCTCCATGAGCATGATGAACGAGAGCATCCTTCCTTAGCACCACCAACGTCCTCCTCAATATTCTCAGATTCTCCACGCAATCTCGAAGCCATGATGACACCTTTCTTCTCACGGCGAGATCCAGAGACAGGGACGACCCAAAATGACATCTTATCTACTCACGTGGAGGGGCGTCAATTCTTCTTGAGATGATTTATAATAAAAAAAACATTTTAACCTTTCATCTTTAAAGCAAAGATAGAACCTTTTTTATGGTGTGCATTATCCCTTTTCAACGATTGTTCATATGCTTATCTTCTATCCTTCTTCAACCAAGAATACCCTCCAACACACCAAGATATACTTTTCCTTTTCGTTTGTTATTTTCTTTGATAATAAAACCTATGTCTCTTTTCCTTTCAAAACAATTGGGTGGGAGAACTCCAATGCAATATCCTCTGCTAGGGTATTCTTTCTTGATTTATCTTTTTCGGGTCTCTTTTTAGACCTTCATGGCGAAGTTATTATTTCTTTTCTAACTTGAGTGTGACATTGGTCTTGCGTTCAATTTGTTGAAAAACCCTATCCTTTGTGTTTTTGTTGTTTTGGGTGTTTGCTACCTAGGCTTTACGACCTAGTTATGTTTTTCTATTGTGTGTTTTTTTCCCTTCCAATGACAATTCAAAGACAATGAAGACCAAAGAAGAAACCAAAGATGAAGATGAAGATTTTTCCAAGAGGTGATCGTGGTTCTTCTTCAAGTTTGTTCGCGGGGACGCTTCACACTTAAGCGTGGGAGGAATGATAACCAGGAAATCAATGCAAATATAGGCATCAAAATGTGCTCACATGGAAACAACTTTTTGTAAATTGATACTTTGGAAATGTACCCCTTTGTCAAAAATCAAATATGAAGCAATGTAAAATGTGTAGTCCAAAAGGCTCACATTAAAAAAAAATGTTGAAAGGAAAGGAAAGGTCAAACACCTTTTGTCTCATTCCAAAAATTGAAATGTCCTTAGACCTTAGCCAATGTATGCAAATTTGAATTTTATAATTGAAGAAAGGAAAAGGAGGTGGTTGTAGCTGTGGGATTTGGGGAGGTGGGAGGTTGAGGTGGTTACACCGTCTCTCTTCCTTTATCTTCTTCTTTCACGGTTCATTTCTCCCTCTCCCATTTTGGCACAACTCTCATCTTTCTTGTTCTTGCTTCCCTCTCTTGTGCTCCTTTGTAAGATCTCATGGAGAGTGAGGAAGAGGAAGAGAGTGAGGATGGAAGAATTTCTCTCAATTTCTTGTGTGCCATTCACTTGTGTGTTTTGGAGCAATGGCTCTTGGTGAGGAAGAAAGGTTTCTTGCAGGTTTTTGTGGCCAGCAAATGTATTTGCAGCCTCTCTTGGCCGGTTTGTAGTTCTCATGGTGCCGTGGCAGGGTGCTCTTCATTTGGTGCACTGGCCGGGAAAGAGGTGGCTATGAAGCTTGCAAGAAAGAAGGGTTTCAAAGGCTTTCTTTTCAATAAAAATTTCATGTTTAATGATCTTCATGGAAGAACATTGACGACTATCCAAGAATTGCACGGAAAAGAAGATCTAAAGTGAGAATCGAGAAGAAAGGAAGAAGGTTTAACCACTTTGTTTCTGCGTATGCATCCCTTTCCCTCGGCCACTTTTCTCTCCTCCCTGCACTATCCACTTTTGCCTCCTCCATATGTCGCCCTATCCAGTCCATTTCAGTCCAAGCAAAATGGAGATGATAAGACCACGGATCGTACAAGAGATTTGAGTTTCATTAATGGCAATGATGGCATCATGAAGGATATTCATGGACGAAGCAGTTGGTTGAGGCTGGCGTCGAAGGTGGACGAATTCTCTGATACGAAGTGGGCCTTGCTTAGAAGCCATTCGGGCAGGCAAATTGCTGCGCTGGCCAAGCCCTACGATGGACCCAAGAGCGAGGCTCGCCGTACGGATGACTGCTGCTGGGAGGTCTCCATGAGCATGATGAACGAGAGCATCCTTCGTTAGCACCACCAACGTCCTCCTCAATACTCTCAGATTCTCCACGCAATCTCGAAGCCATGACGACACCTTTCTTCTCACGGCGAGATCCAAAGACAGGGATGACCCAAAATGACATCTTATCTACTCACGTGGAGGGGCGTCAATTCTTCTTGAGATGATTTATTTTATAAAAAAAACGTTTTAACCTTTCATCTTTAAAGCAAAGATAGAACCTTTTTTATGGTGTGCATTATCCCTTTTCAACGATTTTTCATAGGCTTATCTTCTATCCTTCTTCAACCAAGAATACCCTCCAACACACCAAGATATACTTTTCCTTTTCGTTTGTTATTTTCTTTGATAATAAAACCTATGTCTCTTTTCCTTTCAAAACAATTGGGTGGGAGAACTCCAATGCAATATCCTCTGCTAGGGTGTGCTTTCTTGACTTATCTTTTTCGGGTCTCGTTTTAGACCTTCATGGCGTAGTTATTATTTCTTTCCTAACTTGAGTGTGACATTCGTCTTGCGTTCAATTTGTTGGAAAACCCTATCCTTTGTGTTTTTGTTGTTTTGGGTGTTTGCTACCTAGGCTTTACAACCTAGTTATGTTTTTCTATTGTGTGTTTTTTTCCTCTTCCAATGACGATTCAAAGACAATGAAGACCAAAGAAGAAACCAAAGATGAAGATGAAGATTTTTCCAAGAGGTGATCGTGGTTCTTCTTCAAGTTTGTTCACGGGGACGCTTCACACTTAAGCGTGGGAGGAATAATAACCAGGAAATCAGTGCAAATATAGGCATCAAAATGTGCTCACATGGAAACAACTTTTTGTAAATTGATACTTTGCAAATGTACTCCTCTATCAAAAATAAAATATGAAGCAATGTAAAATGTGTAGTCAAAAAGGCTCACATTAAAAAAAAATGTTGAATGGAAAGGAAATGTCAAACACCTTTTGTCTCATTCCAAAAATTGAAAGGTCCTTAGACCTTAGCCAATGTATGCAAATTTGAATTTTATAATTCAAGAAAGGAAAAGGAGTGGTTGTAGCCGTGGGATTTGGGGAGGTGGGAGGTTGAGGTGGTTCCACCCTCTCTCTTCCTTTATCTTCTTCTTTCACGGTTCATTTCTCCCTCTCCCATTTTGGCACAACTCTCATCTTTCTTGTTCTTGCTTCCCTCTCTTGTGCTCCTTTGTAAGATCTCATGGAGAGTGAGGAAGAGGAAGAGAGTGAGGATGGAAGAATTTCTCTCAATTTCTTGTGTGCCATTCACTTGTGTGTTTTGGAGCAATGGTTCTTGGTGAGGAAGAAAGGTTTCTTGCAGGTTTTTGTGGCCAACAAATGTATTTGCAGCCTCTCTTGGCCGGTTTGTAGTTCTCATGGTGCCGTGGCAGGGTGCTCTTCATTTGGTGCACTGGCCGGGAAAGAGGTGGCTATGAAGCCTGCAAGAAAGAAGGGTTTCAAAGGCTTTCTTTTCAATAAAAATTTCATGTTTAATGATCTTCATGGAAGAACATTGATGACTATCCAAGAATTGCACGGAAAAGAAGATCTGAAGTGAGAATCGAGAAGAAAGGAAGAAGGTTTAACTACTTTGTTTGTGAGTATGCATCCCTTCCCCTCGGCCACTTTTCTCTCCTCCCTGCACTATCCACTTTTGCCTCCTCCATATGTCGACCTATCCAGTCCAAGCAAAATGGAGATGATAAGACCACGGATCGTACAAGAGATTTGAGTTTCATTAAAGGCAATGATGGCATCATGAAGAATATTCATGGACGAAGCAGTTGGTCGAGGCTGGCGTCGATGGTGGACGAATTCTCTGATGCAAAGTGGGCCTTGCTCAGAAGCCATTCGGGCAGGCAAATTGCTGCGTTGGCCAAGCCGTACGATGGACCCAACAGCGAGGCTCACCGTACGGATGATTGCTCTGCTGGGAGGTCTCCATGAGCATGATGAACGAGAGCATCCTTCGTTAGCACCACCAACGTCCTCCTCAATATTCTCAGATTCTCCACGCAATCTCGAAGCCATGATGACACCTTTCTTCTCACGGCGAGATCCAGAGACAGGGACGACCCAAAATGACATCTTATCTACTCACGTGGAGGGGCGTCAATTCTTCTTGAGATGATTTATAATAAAAAAAACATTTTAACCTTTCATCTTTAAAGCAAAGATAGAACTTTTTTTATGGTGTGCATTATCCCTTTTCAACGATTGTTCATATGCTTATCTTCTATCCTTCTTCAACCAAGAATACCCTCCAACACACCAAGATATACTTTTCCTTTTCGTTTGTTATTTTCTTTGATAATAAAACCTATGTCTCTTTTCCTTTCAAAACAATTGGGTGGGAGAACTCCAATGCAATATCCTCTGCTAGGGTATTCTTTCTTGATTTATCTTTTTCGGGTCTCTTTTTAGACCTTCATGGCGTAGTTATTATTTCTTTCCTAACTTGAGTGTGACATTGGTCTTGCATTCAATTTGTTGGAAAACCCTATCCTTTGTGTTTTTGTTGTTTTGGGTGTTTGCTACCTAGGCTTTACGACCTAGTTATGTTTTTCTATTGTGTGTTTTTTTTCCCTTCCAATGACGATTCAGAGACAATGAAGACCAAAGAAGAAACCAAAGATGAAGATGAAGATTTTTCCAAGAGCTGATCGTGGTTCTTCTTCAAGTTTGTTCGCGGGGACGCTTCACACTTAAGTGTGGGAGGAATGATAACCAGGAAATCTGGGCAAATATAGGCATCAAAATGTGCTCACATGGAAACAACTTTTTGTAAATTCATACTTTGCAAATGTATCCCTTTGTCAAAAATCAAATATGAAGCAATGTAAAATGTGTGGTCCAAAAGGCTCACATTTAAAAGAAATGTTGAAAGGAAAGGAAAGGTCAAACACCTTTTGTCTCATTCCAAAAATTGAAAGGTCCTTAGACCTTAGCCAATGTATGCAAATTTGAATTTTATAATTCAAGAAAGGAAAAGGAGTGGTTGTAGCCGTGGGATTTGGGGAGGTGGGAGGTTGAGGTGGTTCCACCCTCTCTCTTCCTTTATCTTCTTCTTTCACGGTTCATTTCTCCCTCTCCCATTTTGGCACAACTCTCATCTTTCTTGTTCTTGCTTCCCTCTCTTGTGCTCCTTTGTAAGATCTCATGGAGAGTGAGGAAGAGGAAGAGAGTGAGGATGGAAGAATTTCTCTCAATTTCTTGTGTGCCATTCACTTGTGTGTTTTGGAGCAATGGTTCTTGGTGAGGAAGAAAGGTTTCTTGCAGGTTTTTGTGGCCAGCAAATGTATTTGCAGCCTCTCTTGGCCGGTTTGTAGTTCTCATGGTGCCGTGGCAGGGTGCTCTTCATTTGGTGCACTGGCCGGGAAAGAGGTGGCTATGAAGCCTGCAAGAAAGAAGGGTTTCAAAGGCTTTCTTTTCAATAAAAATTTCATGTTTAATGATCTTCATGGAAGAACATTGATGACTATCCAAGAATTGCACGGAAAAGAAGATCTGAAGTGAGAATCGAGAAGAAAGGAAGAAGGTTTAACTACTTTGTTTCTGCGTATGCATCCCTTCCCCTCGGCCACTTTTCTCTCCTCCCTGCACTATCCACTTTTGCCTCCTCCATATGTCGACCTATCCAGTCCAAGCAAAATGGAGATGATAAGACCACGGATCGTACAAGAGATTTGAGTTTCATTAAAGGCAATGATGGCATCATGAAGAATATTCATGGACGAAGCAGTTGGTCGAGGCTGGCGTCGATGGTGGATGAATTCTCTGATGCAAAGTGGGCCTTGCTCAAAAGCCATTCGGGCAGGCAAATTGCTGCGTTGGCCAAGCCGTACGATGGACCCAACAGCGAGTCTCACCGTACGGATGATTGCTCTGCTGGGAGGTCTCCATGAGCATGATGAACGAGAGCATCCTTCGTTAGCACCACCAACGTCCTCCTCAATATTCTCAAATTCTCCACGTAATCTCGAAGCCATGATGACACCTTTCTTCTCACGGCGAGATCCAGAGACAGGGACGACCCAAAATGACATCTTATCTACTCACGTGGAGGGGAGTCAATTCTTCTTGAGATGATTTATAAATAAAAAAAACATTTTAACCTTTCATCTTTAAAGCAAAGATAGAACCTTTTTTATGGTGTGCATTATCCCTTTTCAACGATTGTTCATATGCTTATCTTCTATCTTTCTTCAACCACGAATACCCTCCAACACACCAAGATATACTTTTCCTTTTCGTTTGTTATTTTCTTTGATAATAAAACCTATGTCTCTTTTCCTTTCAAAACAATTGGGTGGGAGAACTCCAATGCAATATCCTCTGCTAGGGTATTCTTTCTTGATTTATCTTTTTCGGGTCTCTTTTTAGACCTTCATGGCGTAGTTTTTATTTCTTTCCTAACTTGAGTGTGACATTGGTCTTGCGTTCAATTTGTTGGAAAACCCTATCCTTTGTGTTTTTGTTGTTTTGGGTGTTTGCTACCTAGGCTTTACGACCTAGTTATGTTTTTCTATTGTGTGTTTTTTTTCCCTTCCAATGACGATTCAGAGACAATGAAGACCAAAGAAGAAACCAAAGATGAAGATGAAGATTTTTCCAAGAGCTGATCGTGGTTCTTCTTCAAGTTTGTTCGCGGGGACGCTTCACACTTAAGTGTGGGAGGAATAATAACCAGGAAATCTGTGCAAATATAGGCATCAAAATGTGCTCACATGGAAACAACTTTTTGTAAATTCATACTTTGCAAATGTATTCCTTTGTCAAAAATCAAATATGAAGCAATGTAAAATGTGTAGTCCAAAAGGCTCACATTTAAAAGAAATGTTGAAAGGAAAGGAAAGGTCAAACACCTTTTGTCTCATTCCAAAAATTGAAAGGTCCTTAGACCTTAGCCAATGTATGCAAATTTGAATTTTATAATTCAAGAAAGGAAAAGGAGGTGGTTGTAGCCGTGGGATTTGGGGAGGTGGGAGGTTGAGGTGGTTCCACCCTCTCTCTTCCTTTATCTTCTTCTTTCACGGTTCATTTCTCCCTCTCCCATTTTGGCACAACTCTCATCTTTCTTGTTCTTGCTTCCCTCTCTTGTGCTCCTTTGTAAGATCTCATGGAGAGTGAGGAAGAGGAAGAGAGTGAGGATGGAAGAATTTCTCTCAATTTCTTGTGTGCCATTCACTTGTGTGTTTTGGAGCAATGGTTCTTGGTGAGGAAGAAAGGTTTCTTGCAGGTTTTTGTGGCCAGCAAATGTATTTGCAGCCTCTCTTGGCCGGTTTGTAGTTCTCATGGTGCCGTGGCAGGGTGCTCTTCATTTGGTGCACTGGCCGGGAAAGAGGTGGCTATGAAGCTTGCAAGAAAGAAGGGTTTCAAAGGCTTTCTTTTCAATAAAAATTTCATGTTTAATGATCTTCATGGAAGAACATTGACGACTATCCAAGAATTGCACGGAAAAGAAGATCTAAAGTGAGAATCGAGAAGAAAGGAAGAAGGTTTAACCACTTTGTTTCTGCGTATGCATCCCTTTCCCTCGGCCACTTTTCTCTCCTCCCTGCACTATCCACTTTTGCCTCCTCCATATGTCGCCCTATCCAGTCCATTTCAGTCCAAGCAAAATGGAGATGATAAGACCACGGATCGTACAAGAGATTTGAGTTTCATTAATGGCAATGATGGCATCATGAAGGATATTCATGGACGAAGCAGTTGGTTGAGGCTGGCGTCGAAGGTGGACGAATTCTCTGATGCGAAGTGGGCCTTGCTTAGAAGCCATTCGGGCAGGCAAATTGCTGCGCTGGCCAAGCCCTACGATGGACCCAAGAGCGAGTCTCGCCGTACGGATGACTGCTGCTGGGAGGTCTCCATGAGCATGATGAACGAGAGCATCCTTCGTTAGCACCACCAACGTCCTCCTCAATACTCTCAGATTCTCCACGCAATCTCGAAGCCATGACGACACCTTTCTTCTCACGGCGAGATCCAGAGACAGGGACGACCCAAAATGGCATCTTATCTACTCACGTGGAGGGGCATCAATTCTTCTTGAGATGATTTATTTAAAAAAAAAACGTTTTAACCTTTCATCTTTAAAGCAAAGATAGAACCTTTTTTATGGTGTGCATTATCCCTTTTCAAGGATTGTTCATATGCTTATCTTCTATCCTTCTTCAACCAAGAATACCCTCCAACACACCAAGATATACTTTTCTTTTTCGTTTGTTATTTTCTTTGATAATAAAACCTATGTCTCTTTTCCTTTCAAAACAATTGGGTGGGAGAACTCCAATGCAATATCCTCTACTAGCGTGTGCTTTCTTGATTTATCTTTTTCGGGTCTCTTTTTAGACCTTCATGGTGTAGTTATTATTTATTTCCTAACTTGAGTGTGACATTGGTCTTGCGTTCAATTTGTTGGAAAACCCTATCCTTTGTGTTTTTGTTGTTTTGGGTGTTTGCTACCTAGGCTTTACGACCTAGTTATGTTTTTCTATTGTGTGTTTTTTTTCCCTTCCAATGACAATTCAAAGACAATGAAGACCAAAGAAGAAACCAAAGATGAAGATGAAGATTTTTCCAAGAGGTGATCGTGGTTCTTCTTCAAGTTTGTTCACGGGGACGCTTCACACGAGCGTGGGAGGAATGATAACCAGGAAATCAGTGCAAATATAGGCATCAAAATGTGCTTACATGGAAACAACTTTTTGTAAATTGATACTTTGCAAATGTACCCCTTTGTCAAAAATCAAATATGAAGTAATGTAAAATGTGTAGTCCAAAGGGCCAACACATTAAAACATGTAAAATGTGCTGGTCTTATTTTTTTTTGGTCTTATTGTGTTGGTCTTATTGTGTAGTCCAAAAATGTGTAGCACATTTTACATTATTGTGTTGGTCTTATGGTGTAGTCTAAAAATGTAAAATCAACTCTAGTCTTATTGTGTTGGTCTTCGGGACCGAAGTAATGATTAATAGGGATAGTTGGGGGCATTCGTATTTCATTGTCAGAGGTGAAATTCTTGGATTTATGAAAGACGAACTACTGCGAAAGCATTTGCCAAGGATGTTTTCATTAATCAAGAACGAAAGTTGGGGGCTCGAAGACGATCAGATACCGTCCTAATCTCAACCATAAATTATGTCGACTAGGGATTGGCGGATGTTATTTTGATGACTTCGCCAGCACCTTATGAGAAATCAAAGTTTTTGGGTTCCGGGGGGAGTATGGTCACAAGGCTGAAAATTAAAGGAATTGACGGAAGGGCACCACCAGGAGTGGAGCCTGCGGCTTAATTTGACTCAACATGGGGAAACTTACCAGGTCCAGAGATAGTAAGGATTGACAGATTGAGAGCTCTTTCTTGATTCTATGGGTGGTGGTGCATGGCCGTTCTTAGTTGGTGGAGTGACTTGTCTGGTTAATTCCGTTAATGAACGAAACCTCAGCCTGCTAACTAGTTACACGAAGGATGCTCTTTGTGGCCAACTTCTTAGAGGGACTATGGCCGTCTAGGCCATGGACGTTTGAGGCAATAACAGGTCTGTGATGCCCTTAGATGTTCTGGGCCGCACGTGTGCTACACTGATGAATTCAACGAGTTTACCACATGGACCGAGAGGTCTGGGTAATCTTTTGAAATTTCATCGTGATGGGGATAGGTCATTGCAATTATTGATCTTCAACGAGGAATTCCTAGTACGCACGAGTCATCAGCTCGCGTTGACTACGTCCATGCCCTTTGTACACACCCCCATTGCTACTACCGATTGAATGGTCCAGTCAAGTTTTCCGATTGTGGCGACGCTGGTGGTTCACCACCGGTGACATTGTGAGAAGTTCATTAAGCCTTATCATTTAGAGGAAGGAGAAGTCGTAACAAAGTTTCCGTAGGTGAACTTGCGGAAGGATCATTGACACACATCCGTGAGAACAATGCGAACCCTGGAATGTCCGTGAGGGATCGCTCTCAGAGGTGCGGTCGGCATCCTTTCTCCCCTCGTCGGAGTTGGGCGACAGTGGGGGAGGCTATGCTTCGGGGTCGTCCCGTGACCATGCGGGTGGAGGAGGAAGGAGGGACGCCTTCGACCTCTCTCCCTTGCTCGGGGTGATCCCCCTCTGTCGTGCTTGTTCGGGCACACCGCCACCTTGATAAACCCTTTGCCCCTCCCCGCACGCGGGCGTGGCAAGAGGAACTTGATAAACCTTGTCTTGTCTGAGATTCCTCCCCTCAGGAGGATCGAAAAACAAAATGCAATGACTCTCAGCAACGATGAAGAACGCAGCGAAATGCGATACGTAGTGTGAATTGTAGAATTCCGCGAATCATCGAGTCTTTGAATGCAACTTGCGCCCGCGGCTCCTCCAAGGGCATGCCTGCTTGAGCGTCCCTAGCTCCCCCACACCCTCTCCCCTTCTTCGGGGGAGAGGGTGGAATTGATCGTCCACGCTCCGACATGATGTCGCAGTTGGCTGAAATGTACTGGCAGCACCGTGCGGTGACGTTGCTCCGCAAGGGTGGTTTGTTTGCTCGTCGAGGTGGCGGCTATTTGCGGGTGCCTCTTCCCAGATGCACGTGTCGGATTGGGCTCTTCAGAGCCGGGGCTTGCCCTTAATGACACGAAACGCAACTCGGATCTCAAATCAGGCAAGGCTACCCACTGAGTTTAAGCATATCACTAAGCGGAGGAAAAGAAACTAACCAGGATTTCCCTAGTAGCTGCGAGCGAACCGAAAAGAGCCCAGCTTGGAAATCGCACCGCTTTGCCATGTGAATTGTAGTCTGGAGAGGCGTGCTCTGCGGCGGACCGAGCCCAAGTACCCCTGGAAAGGGGCGTCAGAGAGCGTGAGAGCCCCATCGAGCTCGGACCCTGTCGCTCCACGAGGCGTCGTCGACGAGTTGTGCTGTTTGGGAATGCAGCCCTAAGTGGGTGGTAAATTCCATCCAAGGCTAAATATGGGCAAGAGACCGATAGCGAACAAGTACCATGAGGGAAAGATGAAAAGGACTTTGAAAAGAGAGTTAAAAAGTGCTTCAAATTGCTAGGAGGGAAGCGAATGGAGGTTGCAGATGCACCCCGGTCGGATGCGGAATGGTGCGAATTGGTCTGCCGCTCGACGCGGGGTGCTAGTCAGTGTGGGCCAGTGTGGCGGGACAAGAGCATGCTTTAGATGGCTCGCCGATGCTGTCGTGTTGGCCGAGGAACGAAGCATAAGACACTTGTGGCGGGCTCTGCACCTGCACGCTCGGGACGCTGGTGCTCTGGGCTTTCCATCCGACACGTCTTGAAACACGGACCAAGGAGTCTAACATGTACGCGAGCCGGTGGGTGGCAAACCCACGGAGGCACAAGAAACTTGACAGGTGGGATCCCCTTCACGGGTGCACCATCGACCGACCATGATCTTTTGTGAAAGGTTTGAGTGGGAGCGTACCTGCTGGGATCCGAAAGATGGTGAACTATGCCTGAGCAGGGCAAAGCCAGAGGAAACTCTGGTGGAGGCCCGTAGCGATACTGACATGCAAATCGTTTGTTAGACTTGGGTATAGGGGTGAAAGACTAATCAAACCATCTAGTAGTTGGTTCCCTTCGAAGTTTCCCTTAGGATAGCTGGAGCTCCTCGCAGTTTTATCAGGTAAAGCGAATGATTAGAGGCATCGAGGGTGAAACACCCTCGACCTATTCTCAAACTTTAAATAGGTAAGCGGCCGGGGTTGCTCTGTTGAACCCCGGCGCAGAATGCGAGCTCCAAGTGGGCTATTTTTGGTAAGCAAAACTGGCAATGCGGGATGAACTGAAAGCTGGGTTACGGTGCCGAATTGTGCGCTAACCTAGATCCCACAAAGGGTGTTGATTGATTAAGATAGCAGGACGGTGGTCATGAAAGTTGAAATCCGCTAAGGAGTGTGTAACAACTCACTTGCCGAATCACCTAGCCCCGAAAATGGATGGCCCTGAAGCGCGCGACCTATACCCGGCCATCGGGGCGAGTGCAAGGCCCCGATGAGTAGGAGGGCATGGGGGTCGTGGTGCAGCTCTGGGCGCGAGCCCGAGTGAAACGGCCCCCAGTGCAAATCTTGGTGGTAGTAGCAAATATTCAAATGAGAACTTTGAAGACCGAAGTGGAGAAAGGTTCCATGTGAACAGCAATTGGACA
>NC_141164.1:532500-537500 GCF_053477565.2 Lygodium microphyllum
TGTCACAATAAATGACAACTGGACCTTCCACCTGGACATCCAAATCAGCCAATAGCTTTTGCAGCCATACTACCTCACATGCTGCAACAGCAGCACCTCTATACTCAGCCTCTGTACTCGACAAAGCAACTGTAGATTGCTTTTTGCTACTCCATGCAACTGCTGCACTACCAAGAGAGAACATGTATCCGCTGGTAGATCTTCTATCAGACATACTACCAGCCCAATCTGCATCTGTGTATCCAAACACCTGTACATCTGTACCTGCCTCATAGAAAAGTCCATAATGTAATGTGGACTTCACATATCTCAATATGCGTGTGACTGCATCCAAATGTGGCTTTCTAGGTACTTGCATAAACTGACTCACAAGACCAACAGCGTAGCTCAAGTCTGGCCTTGTAATGGTCATGTAGATCAAACTCCCCACTATCCTCCTGAACATAGTAGGGTCTTCTATCTCATCCCCAACATCAGCACTCAGCTTTACATTCTGCTCCAACGGGACTGAAAGTGGTTTGCATGCAGTCATACCATACTTGGACAACATATCCAAGCCATACTGTCTTTGGAACAGCCATATACCATCATCACATCTGATCACCTCAATGCCAAGGAAGTACCTTAGCTCACCTAAATCCTTCATCTCAAACTTCATCTTTAAATAGCCCTTGACTTCAGCAATCCCACTATCACTATCACCTGTAATAATCAAGTCATCCACATAGATGACTATGATGACCAAACCTGCATCTCCCTTTCTCACATAAAGTGAGTGATCAGCATCAGAAACATAAAAGCCAATATTGACAAGATACTCTCTGATCTTGTCAGACCATGCTCTTGGTGCTTGCTTGAGCCCATAAAGTGCCTTCTTCAACCTGCACACATACGTGGGATGCTCTAAATCTTTATAACCTGCTGGCTGATCCATATACACTTCTTCCTGCAAATCACCATGCAAGAAGGCATTCTTTACATCCATTTGCTGCAACCTCCAATCTTTGGCTGCTGCCAAAGCAATCACACATCTGACAGTTGCCATCCTAGCAACTGGACTGAAGGTTTCATGATAATCTATGCCATATGTTTGCGCATAGCCTTTTGCAACCAGCCTAGCTTTGTACCTGCTAATAGAACCATCTGCATTGTGCTTAATCTTATAAACCCACTTACATCATCCATTGCTGCATCCCAATGAGCATGACCAACAGCCTCCTCAAAACATGTGGGCTCAACATCCTCAACTAGTTTCACCATATAAGCATAATGGTGAGCTGCATAACCCTCAAAACCAAATCTTTTAACAGGGTATCTCACCCTGCTAGACCTGCGTACCACTGGATCACTCAATGGAGTCTTTGCATTAACACGTGCTCTCTGCACACCTGGAGTCCTCACTGAAGGAATGCCAAGCTCATCATCCAAGCTCTCTGAGCCACTGGAGTCTCCATCAAGAACCGTATCAATGCCTTCTGACACTTTATTCTTTCCTTTGTCTTTACCTGTAGTGCTACTAGGTGCACCCGAAGATGTAGAGGTACTCAGTCTCCCAGACCAAGGACTACCAGATGATTTCTCTTGTCCACTAAGAGTTCGTGATTCTTGCTTTTCAGCCTGCACATGAGTGTCATGATCATCATCATCATCCAATGCATCACCACTAGATGCATACCAACTGCTCATTTCATCAAAGATGACATCCCTGCTCACTCTGAACTTACATGTGACAGGGTTGTAACAGCGATGCCCTTTTTGCTCTAAAGAGTATCCAATAAAGATACACTTTTCAGCCTTTGGATCCAGTTTCTTCCGCAACTCATCTGGCACATGAACATACGCAATGCAGCCAAATACTTTCAAGTGTGAAACATCAGGCTTCTTACCTGTAAAACATTCTTCGGGGGTCATACCATGAACTGCAGCTGTGGGAGTTCTGTTCATAATATAAACAGCAGTATGAACAGCCTCAGACCAAAAATGCTTAGGCATATTCTTTTCAGCCATCAAGGCGCGTGCAACTTCTGCAATATGCCTGTTTTTCCTTTCTGCAACCCCATTTTGCTGTGGGGTATACCTGCATGTGAACTGTCTCTTTATCCCATGAGACCTCAGAAAATCACTGAACTCATTTGAGAGGTACTCTCCCCCTCCATCTGACCTCAGGCACTTTACTTTCAAGCCTGTTTCTCTTTCAACTGTAGCCTTGAAAGTTCTAAAGTGCTCAAAAGCTTCACTCTTTTCCTTCATAAAATATACCCACAGCTTTCTAGAACAATCATCAATGAATGTGACAAAGTATGAACTGCCTCCAAGAGATATATTTTGTGTAGGCCCCCAAATGTCTGTATGCACAACATCAAGGATATTTCTGCTTACATCTCTATCATGTGAAAAGGGTTGTCTTGCCTGCTTACCAAACTGACATGCTTCACATACCTTCTGAAATTCTGCAACTTTAAAAGTAGGCAAACCTGTAACCAACCCTTTGGACTGCATTAATTTCAGCCTTTGTACATTTGCATGTCCAATGCGTTTGTGCCAAATTTCAATGTCTGCAACAACACCTTTTCCTTTGGCATACATAGCCGCATTCATAGTAGGAATTCCAGCATCTAGAGTGAACATACGTCCAACTCTACTTCCCTTTGCTACCAACCTGCACTTGTCATTGAAGTCTTCTACAAAGCAGCCCTTTGCATTAAATCTGACTTGTAGCCCTTGCTCTACCATTTGACCGACTGACACCAAGTTCTTTGTAATAGATGGCACATGCAATACATCTGAAAGACTCTTTGTCTTACCATCATGCAAGGACAAGGAAACTTTTCCAATGTGTGAAATTGGGTGGCATGAGTCATCACCCGTCTGCACATAGCCTGCATTCTGCAAATCCTGCATCTCTCCAAACCATTCTGCATGGCTGGTCATATGATTGGATGCACCTGAATCAACATACCAAACATATTCATGTGTTCCCTTTCCTATAACAGCATTCAGCATATGCTGCATAACGAACAAACGTTCATTTTTATCTTCATTCTGTCGTGAAGACGATGCATAGTTTCCTTGCTGCAACTTACCACTGCGGATATCATCTCTCTTAGCATAACATTGGGCTGCAATATGACCTGTTTTGCCACAGTAGTGGCACACAATACCAGAGTTGTTAAAACCTCTGCTCTGCCATCCACCTCTTCCTCTAAAGCTCCCCCTGCCTCTAAAGTTACCACGACCTCCTGAAACCTGCATATCGCCAAATTGCTGATTCAATCTGTTTTGCTGGTTATCACTACCACGTCCTGTACCACGGCCTCTTGAAGAGAACCTGCCACGTCCCCTTCCTGAACTGGAGTAGAAAGCTTGGACCTGTTCACCACTTCTTTCCGGTGTCTCACTCTGCATGTTGATCTCTTCAGTGATCATAAGGGAGACCAACTCATCAAAATCTGGAAATGGCTTTCTGACATATACAGAAGTTACAAAAGACTTCCAAGCCTTTTCATTGTTAAGTCCACCCAAGGTAGACGACACCAAATCATCATCATCGGGCATTGCATCAATCGCTGCCAATGCATCTGCAATGCTTCTTACCTTCAGTGCATACTCATTGATAGACATCTTCCCTTTCTTCAATGTATTCAACTCTTGCTTGAGTTGAATCTTTCGTGCCTTTGTATTTACAGAAAACATACTTTCAAGTATGGTCCAAGCTGCATATGAATTCTCTGCATTTCTAATGTGTCCCAGCATATTATTGTCAATTACTGCAGACAACCAATACATGACCTTTTTATCCTTTGCATTCCATTCCTTCCATGCCTTTGTCTCTTCTGCAGTTGGAGGATCACTCATCTCCGGTTCCTTTTCTTCACCTGAAACAAACTCGTAGAGGCCTTTTCCAATAAGGAAGTTCGTGACACGGAACTTCCATGAAGGGTAGTTATTCTTGTCGAGCTTCTCAATGATAGGGCTTCCACTATTCTCTGCCATTATCACAAAATTAATACCAACAGCAAGTAAATCTTCTGCAACCCTGGACCTGTAGTGCACAGCAATACACCAGACAGCCTTTTTAACTGTCTGCTCAACAATACATGCAATCTGCAACCTTTTTTGCAGATAAACCTTGTGTTTACTCACTGGTAAATACCTTTGAACTTACAGATCTGAAATCTGTAACCTGCGCACCCACGTTCGGTCAATACAGTCGAAGTCACAGTGTACCCCGAAACTACTGTCCGCAACCTTGCGGCTCTAAAACGGGCCCTGAAACGGCCTCAAATGCCCAAAATCTCTGCGGGAAAGCCCTAAAGGGCAGATCTGCAGAATATACAGTGCTCTTCGCGCACACCAAATCTCACTGCAATCTGAGATTTTTGCTCTGCCCTGCTTCCAGTGCCTCCACAGGCACTATCCAAGAGAAGGAGTGGAAGAATGGGAGAGATTCTTACCCGTAGCTTGCTTGCTCGAACCTTGCTTCTTCTCCTTTGCTTCAACCTTCGAAATTAGCCTCTCTCAATGGCGCGGCTCTGATACCATGTCAAGAATCGCGTGGTGGAGGGGGTTGCTCAAGATGCTGCGCCGAACACACACAGAATGCACAAGGAGAAGCTCACTCAAGAGACAAGAAGAGAGATGGAGGCCAAAACGTTTTCTTGCTGATTTCTTCTTCTTCTTCCACACACTTTACAATGTACACAAAGTATAGATAAGATACAACATAAAAGGAAAGTGGCCTACTAAGTCAAACAATGCATAACCGACTACATAGTTGACTGGCGCTATAACTATGCCAGCTGTAAATAGGTGTAACAACCTGAATATAATAAGTAATGAGTCAGTGGCCATGTGAGAGTCATAATGACCACCGACGTGCTAAGTGTAGACGTGTGGACCCATCTAACCAGGCGGTCCATCATCAATGTCCGCATGTGTTGAGCTTGTCATCTCAACAGGGGTGGGGTGGGGTGGGGGCGTGAGGTGAGGTGTGGTGTGCT